>NC_142009.1:255582317-255854817 GCF_049901735.1 Notechis scutatus | reverse complement strand
TTGAAGCTGTTTTTCTCCACTTCATTATATGGAAATGAGCGTTTGGTATTTCAGGAAAAAATATTGAGTGCAATTGAGTACTTAAGAACTAAGTACAGTTTAAAGAAGAAATTGGTTAAAAAATGAATGGGTGCTGAAAGAATGTAAATTCAATACAAAATTGAGGATTGTCCATGAAGCATTAAAGTATATGGAGAGAATAAATGAGCATGAGTTTCAAAGCAATTATAAACAGGAAAACTGAAAAGGACAATAGCAGTAGCAATAGCACTTAGACCTATATACCAATTCACAGTGCTTTACATCCCTCTCTAAGCAGCTTACAGAGTCAGCTTATTGCCCCCAACAATCTGGGTCCTCATTTTATCAACCTCAGAAGGATGGAAAGCTGAGTCAGCGTTGATCTGGTGAGACTTGAGCTGCCAAACTGCTGGCAGCCGGCAGTCAGCAGAAGTAGCCTGCAGTACCACATTCTAACCACTGTGCCATCACGACAACCCAGAAAGTCATGATTAGACCAGATTAATATTGGTAGGATACAGGTAGTACTTGATTTACAACCATTGATTTAGTAACTGTTAAACAGCACTAAAAAAAGTGACTTACATTCTCACAAGCAGTGGAAAGAATATAAAATCAGTACAGGTGGTGTTGGTACCAAATTACACACTTTAGTTACAAAAGAAGTAGCAGCTTCCCAGTTTAAAAATAAGAGAAAGTATGCAGCTGCAGAAGAATGAATGGGTATAAAAAGTTTAAAATATGCAATCACTGTATCCATCCAAAATTGGCAGTGGAGTGTGGACGGACAAGTATTATTTTCTTGCTGATACCACAAGCCACAAACTCAGATTTGAGTTTGTGGAGAAGCAATCTTGAAACTGAACTCAGAGCCATATTCTGCTTAAAAAAAACTATTTGTAATCAAGGCTCCTGGGCATCTGAGAGAGTTTTTTTTCCCTTTTAGCTCTATTTGTCATTGGTTTAGTAAGAACACAAGGACAAACATCCACTCTAACAATCAAGTTAATAACATTGTACCTGTGACAGCTCCATCATGTGCAGAATCTATTTCATTCACATTTCACTGGTGATTAAACTTTTCATTCTGTTGAATCTCCCTTGTAATCTGCCAAAGCTTTTCTCACAGTACGTGAGCCTTGCACAGGTGCTGTAATTAAGGGCATTTTGGCTAAATTGGTACAGTTGCATTACTTGGGAAGTCAGAGTAAGAAAAGCAATTTATTCTTCTGACAGTTCATGCATATAATGAACTTTCTGCATAACATTACACAAACATGGTTTATTGTTAGTGGTAATTTTCTGCATTCTATTATATTAACATACAGTGCAATTAATTTTCCTGTTTCAAAGTATGCCTGTGAATGTGCGACTCTGAATATACAGGCCTTTGCCACTGGGGCTCCAACAATATCCAGAGTAAATCAACGTTGGGTGATATTTGATAGTAATTCATTAGCAATCAACAAAAAGTGTAATATAGATTTGTGTTAGCTGCAGACAAATAGGCTCACCACACTTCTTAATGAAGAATTCCTATTTGGTTTACTGGGAATGTTGGTCTAGCATTCTTGAGCCCCTAATTCTAATACACAGTTGATGACATCATCATCATCGTCAGAGTTGGAAGGTACCTTAGAGATCTTCTAGTTCAACCCCCTGCTGAAGCAATAGACCTTGTACTATTTCAGATAAATGGATGTCCAGACTCTTCTTAAAAGTCTCCAGTGATGGAGCATCCACAACTTCTGAGGGCAAGCTGAATTCCACTGGATGACCTGGATGATTGTGACATGGCCTGTTATAACTTACCGAAAGTTTCCCAAATTAACATTTTCACTGGAAGGCATTATTCTCTCTAAAAGCTAGTAGTTTACCTGAAACCTATGCATATCATCTCAGAAACAAATCTCATTATGGGTAGTCATTATGTCAGTAATTATATGAATTTTTTAAATTCTTCTTTGCAACCTTGCATCATCAGCAGAAATAGCATATGCACCAAAAGGCAATGTTGTATTTTTCATTATGATATGCCTCCATCCAACCTATTAGAATATTCATCAGGCAGAATTATATGACAGAAATTTGCTTACTGAATCAAATATTGCTTTTCTCTCTTGGTCAAAATGCAATAAAAGTTGTAGAAAAAAAATCAACACTGAAACAAGTTTGAGAGAAAATCAGTTCATCTTTATGAATGATTAAGGAGGCTCATCCTCTTGTAACCAGGGGTGGGCTGCTATGGGTTTGCCCGGGTTCGGAAGGACACGTTGCCCACATTATGGCTGTTCAGAGAACTGCCAAATCCCATTCCTGTCTGGCCTCGCCCACCCCATCCCTCCCCTCCACATGGCTTGTTTTGGATGTGAGGTAAGTGCACGGATGCATGGGGAGGGGGGGAAATGGACTTCCCAGAAGTTCTGGAAGTTCCAGAAGTCTGTAAATGAGCCTGTTTCTTGTTTCTGGAGAGCCTCTGGAGCCAGGGGAAGGCAGTTTTTGCTCGGGTAAAGCCTCCAGAGCTTGGGGAAAGTGAAAACACCCCCCATGATGCAGGAGGCTGATGGGGCCACACCCAACATGGCCACACCCATGCCCACCCAGCAACTAGGCAAAGAACCCATTGCTGAAATTTTTAAAGCCCAACCCTGCTTGTAACTTATGTGTTAGGGAAGGTAAAGCAATGTATATTAGGAATGAGATCTAAAATGTAATCCACCCACCACTTTGAGAAGTATCATGACCACAGTTTGAAAGAAACATGGGCTTAGTTTCTTGTTGGCCAATCCTATTCTCTCAGCCTGGCCCCTTGGAAATGTGTAGGGACTACAAATCCTACCAATCTTAGCAAGACCTATTGTAGCGTCAGTGTGTGTAGAGGTCATAACGTTGGGTAAGCTTCCAGAAAACATTTACTGAGTAATTGTGGCAACCCTGAAGCCTCAAAGATGGCCCCATCCAGGCTCACTTTAGTAATCGTATACTTAGAAAGGATCAAAATTCTTGCTTTATTTCTTTGATTAATATATTTAAACTTCAAGAGTTTAAAGCAATATGCATTCAGTATTTCTCTCAATAATAACCCTGGGAAGTAGGTTGGATTGAGCAAAAGAGGTAGGCTAACTTGAAGTTAGTCTCAGTGAATTTTGCTGGATTAACTTCTAGGGATTTGAAACTGGGTCTCCTCTGCCATGATTCTGCACCTTAACTGTTATTCTTTTAATGTTTTTTGTTCCTTTAGAAACCCAACTCCCTGCGCAATATAGGAATCTAGCACTGCACTTGACAGATGGCCATCTAAACTCTGCTTAAATATATCTAACAAAGGAGAGTCCCAGAAAACCCAGATATATTCTTCCCAATTTTCTTGGGGTAGAACCATTTCTCTCCAGGTCTTTCTCACTTGAAAATTAACCCCTTTGACAAAGTATCTAAATTATTATCATTGGCAACCTTTTATAGCTTTCACTTTCAGGATTCTTTTTTTGACCTCTATCTTTTGACAGGAAACATTTATTTTATTTATTTATTTTTTGTCAATTGCTTACAAAATAGGTATAAGTAAAAACATAGTTATGAATACATGGATACATATAAGAAAAATAAAAAATAAAAATAAAAGAAACAATAGGAAAGGGACAGTAGGCATGTTGATGCACTTATGCATGCCCCCTACAGACCTCTTAGGAAAGGGGTGAGGTCAATAGTAGACAGTCTAAGGTTAAAGTTTTTGGGGTTTGGGGAAGAAATCCACAGAGTCAAGTAGAGTATTTCCAGACATTGACCACTCTGTTGCTGAAGTTGTATTTCCTGCAATCAAGTTTGGTGCGATTAATCTTGAGTTTGTATCTATTGTTTGCTCCTGTGTTGTTATGGTTGAAGCTTGATAGGCAGGACATTGCAATGTATGATTTTATATACTATACTTAGATCGGACCGAAGGCGGCATAGTTCTAGGTTTTCTAGGTCTAGAATTTCAAGTCTGGTGGCATAAGATATTCTGCAATGAGTAGAGGAGTGGAGAAGTCTTCTTGTGAAATATTTCTGGACTTTCTCAACTGTGTTAATATCAGATATGTAATGTGGGTTCCAGACTGATGAGCTGTATTCAAGTATTGGTCTAGATAATGTTTTGTATGCTCTAGTTATTAGTGTAATATTACCAGAGAAAAAGCTACGTAAGATTAAGTTAACAACTCTTAACGCCTTTTTGGCTATGTAGTTACAGTGGGCTCTAGCACTTAGGTCATTAGAGATGAGTACTCCAAGATCCTTGACATGCCTCTGTGCCTCCTCTTACAGTTCTTCTGTTCTGTTGCCCGGTGCTTATAGCTCCTTGCATTGTCTTCAAGGCTGTGTCTAGCTATATGATGTGTTCCCTTGGGAATTACTGCCAAGCAATATTTGTCAATATACTTAAAATGCCTTGAAAGTCTGTGAGAGGCCAATGGCTGATTCTTACGAAGATCATTAGCCAGTTGTGATCATCCATCTTCAGAGAAGTATGACCAACTGGACACAGATTCTTATGTACAAAGTTGATAGTGTTGAGTTATTTATAAAAAATAATAAAGATGGAATATAAATGAATAAATAATATGTACATGATCTAAAAATAGAAACAAGAATGAGCAAATCACCTGATTACCACAGGTAACATAAACCAGTCTATTTCTCTTGCATGGGCACAATAGAAAATTATTGCTATGATACATGAGTGTGGAGTTTCCTTAGTAGAATGGAATTGTAATGGAATGCCTGAATAACCTTGAGGAAAGGGGAGAGGAGATGCTGCCTAGGAAACCATCAGAGAAGAAAGACAGGAGTCAGCAATTGTTTAAAGGTCAAAGAAAGAAACTTAGGAAGGACCCACCCTAATTGGTATAGCAGATAAAATTGCAGTCAGAAAGTTTGTACTTTCAAGGCTTTACAAGATTCTGTTAATGTAGTTTTACAACAAAGTAAATTTAGCTCATCTAGTCCTATTTCCTGTCTGGTTTACCCAGGAAGGCTGACAGGAATTGAGAAGTGCATGAGCAGCTGACGGTGTTATCAGATGCTTCCTTCCAGCTGCATGATTTACATTGCTTCTTTTATGGCTCCTGTGTGACATTTCGGAGGATATATAACCTATAATCTTCCTTTCCTCTTTTGGTTGGAAGCCCCAAGGATCACAGTAGTAGTGCATGCCAATTACAGATACAATGTTGCAACTCTCTCCAAATGCTTTGAATCCTTATTTAAGTAGGCATTTTCCACACAATACTACAAATTAAGAGATGAAACTTTGTAGTTGTTGTATTTTATTTTTAAAAAGGGTGGGGTTATGGGATGGTTAGAAGGGACTGCTTGTGAGAGCATTAGATCATCCTGCTGGTGGCTAGAGACTCTGATGACCATGCAGAATTGGGGCTTCTGTGAATGAAGAATACCAGACTTAGAATGACTAATAGATATCTACCATCTCTGCATGACAAAGGAGAGGTGATGAGGGGGAAGGAGTCAGAGATTGTTTGAAGTATAAAGGTGACAGCAAAAATGGAAGAATGATGGACATAAACTCAAAGAGAAAAATAGTTCTGTCTGGAAGATGTGTGTGTGCAGGCATGCTGAAAACTGAAAATCTGAGATCAGCACTTTGACAAATTTCACACTACAGTGTCTTGGCATATTCACCTGGAGAGAAGAAAGTTGGACATGAAAGGTTTTTTTTCTTTCTCTCCCCACCCCCACTTTGTTATGTGAAGGCAAGAGTTACCAGGGCCAAAAAAAAGAGAGAGAGAATCAAAGCAATGGGCCAAGAAAAAGAAAAGGTCATTACAGAATCCCATGATTACCCCGAGTATGCTGAAAGCCCTAGCAAATAGCAGACACCTAAAATGGAAAATTCTCACAAAAATTTTCAGACTTGTGAAAGATAAAATCACTTTTACGCAGGTGCTTGGGTATGCTCTTCTTCCATTCAGAAGCTGGAAGGAAATTGTACTACCTCAAATCTTCCTGCATATATGAAATAGGTCACTCCACTGCTGCCCATACAACTTTGATGCACAGCATTTTAAGGACTGCAATTGACACTTTACTTGCTGAAATCCCAGTCCAGCCCAAATATCATCCATGGCACAAAAGCCCTTTTCCAGCTGGCGTGCACAGTACTCTAGCTTCCATGGGTCAGCTGTTTGGTTTTCGACGTATCAACAATAGGTGAAAGCAAAGGGAAGGTTCAGAAAAACTCAGCCACCATATACATATACATGTCAAAGCTAGCTTCTAGCCCTGATGAATTTATAATAATACATAATTGTAAGATGCTAATCATCTGGATTTATGTTTTTAAAAAATCTTTGGATAAAAGCTGATGAAAAGTGTGCTTAATGCACATCTCCTGTTATGTGCATTAAGTCAAGAACATGATAGTTAATTGGAGGATTTTGCACTCTTGATTAGTTAGGTTTTGATTAGTCAACCACTTTAAAAAAAAAAAAAAGTGGCCCTAGGAGCTGTGTTGTCTCCTACATAGCTTCAGTAAAAGAGGATTAGAAGACTTTAGAGAAAAGGTCAGCAGCTGAATGAAATGGAGCAATTTTGTAAAATACTGTAATGGACTGTGAAGATGACCCCGAGGAACAAGAAAAGAGGTGCAGCCTCTGAAACAATCAAGATAGTCAGGAGCCCTCAGTAACTTAGCAATAAGCTTAGGAGGAAAAAGAGAAAAAAAGCTTAGGAAGGAGAATGTTCTATCTCCCCTCATAATATGGGGTAGGGAAAGATTGATAGTTTTGCTTCGGGTCCCTTTACATTCATTTACAGGAGGACAACCACCCTGCCATTGAGGCATGTCTTCATGGGTGAAAACAAACATGGCAGCTTCTCTGTAAGTTTTGAGGGCAGTTCCTTTCATTTCCACATTACTTTGGTAAAAAAAATAAAAAATGAGCATGCGAATCATGTCCAAAGCTATTAATACGAATATATTGCATATAATACTATTATTTGCAAAACAGCTAAGACATGGTGTATATTGTTAGAAAAATGTAACAAATTATATAGAGAAGGGTCAGACAAAAGTGTCCTTCAATAAGACAAGTATGTTAGATGAAAGGCAGTACATCAAATACTGTTAAACTTGAGATTCATAAGATCTTCTCCTTTACAGTAATAAGTACCAGGAAGCAATTCACTCACTGAATGGAAACAACTCAAACTGGAAAGATTGTAAATTAATCGAAGCTATGAATTTCTGACCAAGCAGGATATAGGGTATGTACTTGAGATTGCCCAAAAGAATTGTCAGATTTAGGAAAGTGGGTGGACAAAATGGCCATGAGACAGTGGAGAAACTTTACTGTAACAATTGATAGAAAATCTTGACTTGGTCCATATATTTCCACAGCTCAAGGGTAGCAAAGGGAAGAACAGCAACAAGAGGGAGACTACCCAATAGCCAGGGGAATAAATGTGTTTGGAGAAAACAGTCAACTTTGAAATTGGTGAGCTGGGACTGAATGAGTCTCACTGAGAAACTAGTTTTGTTTTCTCTTGAGGCTATAAGACTACTTTGGTATGGGATACCATTGGGAAAAAGCCAAACAGAAATGGTAGACAGATCACAGATCAACAAGAGTTAGGAGTCAAACTGAACAACCGTGGCTTCCCAAGTGACTGCACCACTGGAATATATTAACCAGGGCAACAAAATGCTTGCTTATACTCTTTGTCCTAATGGTGCTGTGCTTGCACCATTGAGCTATGGAGACAAAAGGGTTTCTGCAGGCTCTGGGTTCCTGGAACTCAGATGACCTGGATGACTTTTTTCTGGAGATAGCATTGTTTGTATTTTGTTTTGTCTCTGTCTGTCTTTTCAATTTGTATTGAGTTATACATAACAAGATAACATATACATGTCAGAGCTAGCTTCTAGCCCTGATGAATTTATAATAATACATAATTGTAAGATGCTAATTTGCCAATCCTAGTACAGAATACTAATATCCACAGACAGCATGCTTTTATGCACAAAAGCATAAATGCTAAAATAAAAATGGATTCCATATCTTACATACATTTACAAGATTCAAAAAAAATTACACTGCTTTGAACCTTTGCCAAACCCATTATACCTTAGTCAAGTGTGATGGCTTTTTAAATTTTTTTTTTAGAAATGTTGTCCTTTCATTTATATTCTAAGCATACAGTGTTTTTTTGTTTTAATTCCATATCATGCACTTTCCTTTCACCATCCAAAATAACTTAAAGCTTTAAGTTACTTATTCATTTCATAAATACAATTCTTGTAAGGTAGCATCCATACAAAGGATCATGAAAAGGTATCTTAGAACTCATGCCAGCACAGCAATTGTCTGTTGTTCATTAGAACAGCCTGTTTTTAATTTTCATGAACCTGGAGAGAGAGAGAGAGATGTTGCTGCTTTAATAGTTCTATGACTTGACTCTTTACAGCAGCACTATCACATAAGTTCCAAAGCTTTAATGAATAACAGAAAAGCACTTTGCTTGTAAAAGTTTTAAAGCAGTTCTCCATTTTTGAAACATACCCAGCCCTTGTAGGTACACATATTGAAGCTGTCATGGTTTAAAGGCAAAGTGCCTTGTGGGCAGGAGTTTACTCAGACAATGAAGCTAAACTTGAAAAATTGTATGTTCTGAAAAGTTCTCTGGAGATTAAATATTACATATGAAAATAATGAATTTGAAGGAAGAACTTAATATAATGTTCCAAGGAGTATGTCAAGGCTCTGTCAGGGCCAAGTACTGATATCTTTTTCTCTGACTTGAACTCCCAAAGCAAGTGACAGCTCATCTGTCTATCATGATGCTCTTGACAGTCCTTGATTTAACACTGTTCACTGAATTCTTCTGGCTTTCAGCACTTTTTCCACAGGCTAGGATGGAATGAAGAAGGAGCAAGGAGAATAAAATAAAGAAGACAGTTGGGCCATCTCGGTTGTAGAATACTTGTCAGCCTTGTGAACACTTATATTCCCTACAGGTGGGAACAAAATGGAAAGAAAATATCTTAGCTGCCAGAATATATTGCTGTAACAATAGAACAAACTATCAGAAGTCTACTGCTGGTAAAATTTGGAAAAGTGTCAACAACCTTATTTTCTGAAGAAAGAAGTAAAATATAAGGGAAAATATTTAAAATGAAAGGAACTAATTCCCAACAGCTTTGGACTATGACACTGAACTTAATGTGATAACAGGGACTAAGTTTCATAAATTTCATAGAAAAGGACAGCAAATATGTTGAGCATTTACTCAAAGAGGTTTATTCCCCTGGTTAAGATGTCTCCTATTTTTATTTAATCTGACCAAGCCTTTATTTTTTATTTTGTTCATTACTAACAATAGTATACTCCTTTCTCAAAAGAAATGTTATATATTGTTTATGCACTGTTTTATTTAGTGACCATTTGCAATTACAGCAGTGAGAAAAAAAGTAACTTTGCAACCAGTCCTCACACTTATAGCCTTTGCAAATCTGTAAAGCAAAGGAAAGCTGAAGTAAGATCATTAGCATAGCTGCAGTTTCATTTAGTAACCACTTCACTTAAAGACTAGGTTACAGGTGCCAGTTGTGATTGCCAAATGAGGACTACATGGATATCATTACCTGTATATTATTAATGTAATTAAACATAATTAGTAACTTGCAATAATTTCATAATTACAGACCTAGCTAACTTTCCAAGCGGCTTAGCACAGTGAATACTGCTTTTCTGCTCTCTAATTCTCATAGCATCTAGAGAAGAAAGCTTGATTTAGTAATAATCACAGGGCCTAGTAGGTGGCAGATAGGAGATTAATTTCCTGGTTCACCAAGCTTACCACTTCCCTTTGCTGGTATATTCCTGATGCTGATAAGTTTCAGAGTAGAACAAGGTTGTCAGACTTGTGCCATTATGGTGACTTTTTTCTTCTTCACGAAACCGGGCGCGATGCATCTGACCCATGGGCCATGAGTTTGACAACCCTGGAGTAGAAGCTTTATGTGAAGGGGAAGGAAAGATAATCTTTTCAGTCACCAGAGCCTTACAGTTTCATCTGCTATATTTATATTTGCATGTGTGCAAACCCACATTCCACTGTTTCAATAAATGAGAAAATAATATTCTCTAAAATGAGACTTCTAAAAAGAATTCATGTAATAAGTTAACACTGAAACTTTGAGATGGTGTCAGAGGAACAGAAGGAAATGTCAGAAAGAAAGGACAAAAGATGAGACAAACAACAATTATCCACATTACAAGATGTCGTCTGCTACCTCATATTAAGATGCTATTTAAAAATTCCTCAGGCAAAACAAGCTGCAAGTATATACAAGGAGAGAAATCTAAAGCTGGGCTGCATTGGAAATAGGATCCCCATACAATTCCTTCTTCTGCAATAAGCTCCAAACCAGCTAATGCTGAATGATCATGCTCAGTGGGCCCCCCAAACCTGAATAACTATTGGAAGAGGTGGATTTGATGGAGTGGAGTTGATGGTATGCGAAAGAGAATCAAAGATAACTTTTCATTACAAAGCCCCTCTTCTCCTGTAGCTTGACATCTTGCATAGTGGAATACATGTTACCCTGTTTACTGTGCACAGATTGAACTGAATTGAAATTTGTTTGGCCAAGTGAGAGTAAACACACAAGGAAGTTGTCTGCGGTACAAAAGCACCTGCAAAGTACCTACAAAGCAATAGACTAATAATAATCTTCATAATAACAAAAACACCAATAAAAATGGGGGTGTAAGGAAGATAATAAGAACGATAAATAATACTACAGCAACACTACAAGAATAACTATAGATAGATGTTAGACAGCAGTTTTGAGAATTAGATGTTCAACAGAATGATGGCACAAGAGGAAAAAAAAACTATCCCTATGTCTAATAGTTTTGGCAGGCAATGTCCTATAGTGCTGTCCCAAGGGGAGGAGTGAAATAGCTTAAACCAGGGATGTCAAACTTGATTTCATTGAGGGACACATCAGGATTGTATTTGACCTTGGGGGTGCAAGGGTGTGTGGCCAGGATGTGTGTGTCCAGGGTGTGTGTGGCCAGCTTGATGTCACTTGCATTGAGGGCACATGTGGTGGCCTGAGTGTTCTGCCAGTGAAAATGGGCTCCTGAGCTCTGCCAGCGAAAATGGGCTCCTGGTGGCCTCCTGCAACCCTCTACCAGAGAAAAAAGACCTCCGGGGGCCACATGTGCCCTCGTGAGCTCTGTTTTTGGTTGGGATGGCCTCCTACAACCCTCTGCCAGTGAAATGGGGTGCAGCCTACCTGAGTTCCATTTTCAAGGGTGCATCCTCCCTGAGCTCCATTTTCAAGGGTGCATCCTCCCTGAGCTCCATTTTCAATGGCAGAGGCACTGCAGGCTAGTCCTTCACTATTTCCAGGGCAGCCCCACAGACCAGAGCTAAGCAACCCACGGGCTGGTCCCGGCCCCTGGGCTTTGAGTTTGACATCCCTGGCTTAAACAAAAAAAATATTAAATTATTACTTTGTGAATAATAATTTAAATGAAATGAAATAATTAATAATTTTAACTTTGTTAATTATTAAATTAATTTATTTTTAATAAAGTTTTTATTACTTTATTTATTTATTTATTTATTTTATTACTTTATTTAACTTAAACAAAGTATAAAGTACCCATTCTGGTTAACTTGCTAATGTCTTTAAATTGCCTGGCAAGCAGTTTGATTTATTACATGCTATTCTGCAAATAGCTAATACTCTACCATAGGACATAGCATGTCTATAAAAATTATTTTCAAAACACTATTTGAAGCACTATTTTGTACTTCTGTGATCAGAGGTGTCTTTAGTAGAAGGCACAAAAGTTAAGATAGCAGTAACAACTACATGAGTTAAGATGTCTCATCTATGATATTGGCCATTATACTTTCACTCTAGGATAGTCCCATCTTTGCACTATTTTAGAATTAGCTTTGAAGCCAATTTATTTTTGGCTCTGGTATGCTGTGTTTGAAATCAGAATAGAATAGAATAGAATAGAATAGAATAGAATGGAATGGAATGGAATGGAATGGAATGGAATGGGATGGGATGGGATGGGATGGGATGGGATGGGATGGGATGGGATGGAATGGAATGGAATGGAATGGAATGGAATAGAATAGAATAGAATAGAATAGAATAGAATAGAATAGAATAGAATAGAATAGAATAGAATAGAATAGGTTTATTGGCCAAGTGTGGTTGGACACACAAGGAGTTTGTCTTCAGTGCATAAGTTCTCGTTGTACATAAAAGCTATAAGACTAAGTGATAAATCATGATCATGGTCATCATAAAAATACATTCATCATAGTAAAGCCTGTTTTGGTTTGGTTTTTTTTGGGGGGGGTGGTGGGAAATATTGAGCTTTTAATAGAACTAATGGACGTACCATGTGAAGTTCTTTTTCACTTTACCTTTTGGTTTATGATCTTCCGCTTCCTAAAAAGTTTTTCAAACTGACAAGCAGGAGTAATAGTTATGACTTTTTTTCCCTTGAATTTATACAGATTGTTCTTTATCTATTTTACATTCAACTATTTTGTGGGGAGTAGAGATGGCAGGATTTATATTCCTGCAGAACGTCTGCCACATCAAGGTAGAGCAATGAATAAATGACATATTTGCTCCTTATTCTTAATGTTGAGAGAGCAAAAAAAAAGAAGGCAGCAGTTATGGATAGGCTGCAGACTGTGTTGTGGGGAATTTGAAAGTGTTCTTAATTACACTACTATCCTCTTTATTTATTCATTTATCTACCTGCCCCCCCATCCCCACCACAAGCCAGCTTTACTGATTTTTAGACAGCAAGCTGATTTGGACAAGGACTATTGATTTTATCTTTCTTGCCATCTGTTTAGATTTTGCTGTAGATCTTGCAGAATAAGCTGCTAACGTCTTTGTATGCATTAGTTGTAATAAGTGAAGTTATTGCAATATTGATGATATTTTTTTTTGCATTAGCACAACTGTAGCAAGTGACAATGCTAGAAGTTTGTTTTCTTTTCCCATTCCCCCTCCCCACAAAATTATTTCACTGCAGATTCAAAGGAGCCAGCTGTGATATTTTCTCCCCTCCAAGTTACTCTTGAATTTTCTAATGATTGACATAGAACTTGCATTTATAAGAAAGAATTGACATGTGTTGTCTTGAGAGCACTCCATGAGGAATTGATGTTTTAATGCCAGCAAATGGAATTATGGATAGCAGTGTTCATCTAGGATTTGGAAAGTAGGGAGATGTTGATCCAGTTAATCTTACCTGAGGCTAGTAAGACCCAGCACTGCTTTGTGTCTTTTCATCATCAGAAATATATCTCCGAATCTATACACAGAGCAACAAACAGGGTGTGGGCTTCTGGGTAAATCTAAAGACTTTATTTTGTGTGGCAAGTAGAAGATTAAACATTATTTCAATTCCTTTGCCATTCTGAGCATTGTATCAAAGCATTAGAAACAGAAACTAGTTTGGAACACAAGCTGTTACTCTCAGTTTTATAAGCCTTTATGAAACCTTTATGAAGAGGATAATTTTAAAGTTCATAAAGGGGTATTTGGGAGGGGAGGGTGTTTTAAAGAACATGTGTGTTTTAAAGAACAGAAAATAGACTAGGAACAGTGGTGGGATTCAAAAATTTTACTACCAGTTCTATGAGAGAGCGCTTTGCACACAAATGTGCGCTTTACGCATATGCACAGAGATTTAAATACACCAATTTCAAGCACTATAGCTTATTTTCTAGGGCAGCCAAGTAACTAAGACAGCTGAGGCACAGGAATCCACAGGAATCCACTGCGAATCAGCTGAGCTGAAAAATGTGAAAATATAGGACATGATAGGGTGGAGTGGGTGTGCGGGGCCAGCTGATCATCGGAGATGCCAGTTCTCTAGAACCAATCTGAACCGGCAACATCCCAACTTCACTTACTAAATGAAGTAATTATAGATTTCAGGGACCATGACTTGTAACGTCAACCATGAGAAGAAATACTAAAAATTAATAAAATGAATTATTCCATGAATCTTCCCATGAGCAGTGAATTTCACTTTAGAAGATAGCATTCCTAAGAAATAAATTATTTGTGTTTTTCATTTGCTGCTTAAAGCGTAAGTATTAGACTGCCAGGTATAAAAATAGCTGAAGGATTCATCCATTCATTGGGAAGAGGTAGATCCTGGCCTTAGTTTACCTATTGGAAAGATTTTCTTCTCGGATGCCCATTAAAGCAAAAGGCTGTTGGTCAGAGATATTAATGGTTTTATCAGTATATAATTCACAGAATTCATTTAACTTCCAAAGCTGGAAATGAAAATGTGGAGAAGATAGTGTTTGATATATAATACAACCAAGCATTATGAGCTGGAAAACTTCACTTACTAAATGAGGTAATTATAGATTTCATTGTTATCACTAATTACACCCCATAAAGCTATATAATAAAAGACATCCTTTATCGTGAAACACCTCAGGATTTTTATTGAAAGTACAGCAGTGGAATGAAAATAGAAGGAAGGAAATTGTGATGATAATGTTGCAATACTGGTTCTCATATATAGTAGCTATAAAGTAAATGATATGCAACATAGAGAAGATAAATAACCCTATATTTTGGCATTTCCCAAGCTTTCCACCTATCTTTCCCTATAAGTGCCCAAGCATGAACTTTTGAGGCAGGCAAACTAGGTGGGACTGCCTAGTCTCAATGAAAATGTGTCCATACTTTCCTGCTTTGAACTACCTGCATGAATGGCCTACTTTTCCTGGTTGTTGTTGCCTGAGTAGATAGATTTCATGCTAATTCTGCCTGCCAAAAGATTGGCTGGCCAATGGGCACTCCTGTTCAAAGCCCTAAAAAAAAAAAAAAGATAAATTGGCCATTGAAGGAAGGGAGAGGGGGAAGGAGAAAGAAATATAACATCTAAACTCTATAACATGTGGGAGCATCTCAGTTTGCTTTTACTTACATTTTCTGAAATATAAATTTTACTCAAGGAATTTGGGATATACCAGTAGAAACTCGGATGAGACATGCGGGTAAGTGGGTAGATGGATGAGCAGCTATAAACACACCTTTCAAATTACAAATATCAACATACTGAAATGCTGAAACATCTGAGTTCTATTTAATCAAACAAGATTTGAGCTGTTGGACAAAATAATTAAATATGGAAATTTTGACCAACTTCCTTGTGTTAAATATATTTATACTTGTGGAGCTCCAGAGAAAGAAGTAGTGCATATGTTATTTGAATGTTAACTGTATGAGCAAGAAAGAGTTTGATATCTTAGATTGACAAATGGCCTATTAGGATTCTTACATTAAAACATATTTCATGTGCAGTTAGAATAACACAATAAACTGTATATGTGGATCTGATGGATAAATTGTACTATTAAAAGTATTGTACTGTAAAAGTATTATTTTCATCTCCTTTTAGCTCTGCATTTAACTCTATTTTGTAACAGATGGTATTGTTGTTCTATATTTTGTATTCTGATGTAATCTAATGGTTAATCAATACATTATTATACACATAAAATGCGAAATCACAGCTGCCAGTTCTTTAGCTGGTATTGACCTTCATACGCATCAAGTTCTTTCCAAGAACCTAGGTTGATGTGCATGAAGAAAATAGGATATTGTAATGTATCAGCATGGTATAACTAGTGTGGTCTTTTGCCATTAAGAAATTGTATTTTTGTCAAAACATAGATTTTTTTAGTGCTATCCAAAAACATTTAAGTATGACACCCAGGGCACCAATCACCACTGGGACTACCATGGTTAGTTTATGTCATAAACTTTCAGTTTTGATTTTCAGCTCTTGTTGCTTGTGGTTTTCTTCAATTCTTTGCCTTCTTTTTACTATTGCTTGTGTGAGATTGTGGCTAAGAAAAACCACCAGGATTCAAAGTTGATCCAAGGAAAAAGGCTTTATTGGAATATACATCTGCAGATGGGTCCTCCCCTTTGGCAGTTGAGGAGAGAACGAAAAGCAAAGCTTAAAGGCTCTATTTTTATACCCTAAAATTGACCCCCCCAGTATACAAATGGCTTGATTTACAATTTGTTTTTCAGGATATAAGTTACATTTTATTACCTTATACAACAGGCACTTCCTTAGCAGATAACATACATAACCGGTATCTGGCATTTCAAAAGCATTCCAAAAAGTGTGATAATTCCCAGCGCTTCAAAGACATTCCAAGATCAGTCAACATTCTAATCAGTGTTTGATACTGCCTTTTCTTACTTCAAAAGAAAACATCCCTTTTTCATCTTGAGATTTGAGTCATAAAATAGATAAACTTCTCACAATCCCCCCTGTTCTTGTTTCATTTTTGACTCAAACTCAGTTAGTAATAAGTCTGCTGTCTTCCATCCTTCTTCGGGAGATTCCTCTAGGTACTCCAATGGGTCATATCGTTGCCTTAATACCATCATTTGTTCAGTAACTTGCCTTTTGGCTATCAGAGAGAGAGTGCTAGTTATTGTGCGAATGAATATGGGAAGAACACATGGTAGTATTACACATCCTGCTGCAATGATACAAATGAGTGCTACTATGGCTTGTAACCCTGGGAGCTTAGGAAACCAAGATCCAAACAGGTTCCCCATATTGAATCCTTCCCAAGTCTGGACTGGTACATGGGCTACTTTTACCATTCGATCTGCTATCTCTTGGATCACCTTTCCACTCTCATCAATTTCGATGCAGCAGTTTGTTAAATTAAATTTCCCACATACTCCTCCCTCCTTAGCAAGCAAATAATCCAGAGCCAAGCGATTTTGCATTATATATGTTCTTGAGCATGCACTTTCTTTTGCTAGGTGTGTCATAGCCAATATAGTTTCATTTGTGATTATTTCTACTACAGCTTGCAAGCGAATTAAGCGATTTAATAAGTAAATCAGGGTTCGATATCCATAAGTCCCGTCTTCCGCCCATATGGCCGTCTCATAAAAATAAATTATTCTCTCCGGCGGCCACTCAGCGTCCTTCCAAACCCCTTTGTGAATGTCCTTTGTCCCTCGTTTCTCCCTAATGTTCCCTATTTCTTCGTACACTGGCACTCCTAATACCTGTCGTTGCTTGAGAGGTAATAAGAAGAAGCTCGGTCTTATTGCTCCTAGAACGCATGACCCATACCACTTTGCGGGGAGGATATTATACGCATACCTGCCGCAAATCCATTACAGTCCATCCGGGGTTGTCCAGGGTTTTTGTTCCTCAGGTGTTTTCAGAAAATCCATTTTACTTATACTTTCTAAGGACCTTGCTGGTTCAGAGATGTTCCCTCCGGACCACCAAGTCTGGTTCTCCCATACCCCTAGACCGCAGAGACCCCACATTGATGGTTCGATCTGTGGTTTGGTTTCTCTGGTAACATACATTTCCTACTAGATTAGTGGTGACAGCCCATATTTCTTCTCCTTTTTGCTTAAAGGTATAATTGGCCTGGTTCTCTGCCACATAGGTATAATTGACCTCTTGGGCCTCCCATGGCCACTGCTCTCCCATGTTGGTTCCACCACACACAAAACAGTTCTTGACTGTCAATTCTTTAGCAATAGTTTCAGCTAGGGCCAGGAACGTGTTTTGGGCTTTTGGGGGCAAGACTATATCTTGTAATTTTTGAAACTCCTGATAATAAGAGTAGAACAGAGAGTTTTCGATAGGATTCAAATTATGTTTGATTACCTGAATCTTGAGTTTCACAGATGGGTCAGCCCCTGTCCCATCTATTCCCAATCCATATTCATCTAGATATCCTTTCCAAGTCTGGGGTTTCAACCAATTTTCAGGGATCGGGAATGTAAGCTTAATGGGATTATACTTATGACGAGGGCAATTGGCGTCAGGTACCCTCAGACTATTCATATACAGCCTTTTTGCACTGTCTAATCCTGGGATAACTTCTGGTTTTACCGTTAGCCCATATGTCCGGAAACTAATACATTTCTTCCAGAACAGCCCATTACAGAAAGTGCCGTAACTGCAGTCACTACTCCATGAAGCTCTGCCACAAATATATTTTTCATTCTTTGAGTATTCTCTCCTCCATTCCACAGACCCACACCCATTATCTCCCTCATCCATTGCCTCGCAGGCATCAAAGGTTACTGACTGTGGCACCTTGGGATTATAGAAGTCATGGTTCACCATTACCTTGTTCCCTGCCTGAATTCTTATGGTGTACCTATGTGTGGGACCTTTCGGGTCATAACATTTGACACTCCCTCCATCCTTACAAATGGAGTAAGATGTCCCATTGTAGATGCAAGTCCCGGTGCTTCTTATCCTGCAACTCAATTGAGTATGGAAAACTAGAGTCTTTGTCACTTGTGTCCCTGTTTTTGTTGTTTTTATGCATTGATCACATTGTCCCTTAGTTTCAGCTTTTGTCTTTATCTCAGTCTCTCCTCCTATCCTGTCCATGAGTAAGTAAATAGTCACTAGGCAAATCAGCTGCATATTACCGCTTCAAAGTTAACTTCAACGGCTGACCATCCACTGAAATGGCCTTCCAAGGTTTCTCAGGTTCCGGTGCCTTCTTGACTCTGCTGTAATGCGTCCAGCCTCCTTCTCGAGTGCAAACTGCAGATTCGGTTGTCAACAGCACCTGGTACGGGCCTTCCCAGCTGGGCTGCAGCTTCTCGCTCTTCCAAGTCTTTATCAGGATCCAGTCTCCAACTTCATGAGGATGTTGGCTGCCAGCCAAAGGTGGTCGTTGCACCAACAATCCCTGTTTGTGTAGAGAAAGCAAAGACCTGGACAGTGTCTGCAAATATTTCCTCAAGAATAAATCTTTAAATTCAGGAATTGGATTCCCTATTTTTGCCAAGTAGGGTCGCCCCATTAGCATCTCGAATGGAAAGACCCCAGTGTCTTTCCTTGGACATGTTCTGATTCTGAGCAATGCCAAAGACAAGTTCTTTGTCCATGGTAACCCATTCTCCAATTGTAATTTGGTCAAATGTTTCTTCAATTCTGCGTTCCCCCTCTCCACTTTAGAGCTGGATTCGGGATGATAGGGGGTGTGCAAATCCCATTTCACCCCAATAGCTCCCATCACAGACTGCAGCACTTTTTGTGTAAAATGTGTCCCCCTGTCAGAATCAATAGCTTCCATCATCCCATAATGAGGAATGATTTGTTCTAACAGGATTTTGGTTACTGTGGATGCTGTGGCTCTTCTAGTTGGATAGGCCTCCACCCACCCTGTCAGATGATCTTTAATCACCAATAAGTATTTCCACCCCCCTTTCTCTGGTAATTCGGTGAAATCAATTTGTGCTCTCTGGAAAGGCCAGCCCACTAGGGGTTACCCTCCCATTTCTTTTTTTCTTGCTGCTTTCTTGTTTGCTTTCAAACATATCAAACATTTCCAACAGATGCTCTGGGCTAGCGTCCACATTTTTGGACTCCAAAAATGTGGCTTCACAGCTGTCACCAGTGCTTCTGTCCCCCAATGCCCTCCCTCATGTACCTTTTCCAGAATTCCTCTCATTGCATTCACAGGAACCACCTTCACCCCCTCCGAGGTTCTCCACCCATCCTCAGTTAATGTACACCCTTCCTTTTCCAAATCATCTTTCTCTTTTCCCTCAGGTTTCCATTCCTCATCCTCTTCCACTTCTAGCAAGGGAATTAATGCCATTACCAGCTCTATCTCCCCTGCAGCCTCTTTTGCCCACTTGTCTGCCCACCTGTTCCCAACTACCTCTGGGGTGTTTCCTTTCTGATGAGCATTCACATGTACTATTGCCACTTGGCCTGGCAGTTGCAGGGCCTCCAAGGCCTGTTCCACAAGCTGCAATTGTTCAACTTGTTTCCCATCAGCCTTGATAAATCCCCTTTCCTGCCAGATCTTACCAAAAGTATGGACTACACCCCAGGCGTATTTGGAATCAGTCCAGATTGTCACATCAATCCCTTCAGCTAACTCCAGAGCCCTCTTCAAAGCAAACAACTCACATTTCTGTGCAGACCATGAAGAAGGAAGGGAGCCCTTTTCTATGACCTCCCCTTCTCCTGCAAATCCTGATTTCCTCTTTTCTTCCTCAACCCTGCTTGATCCATCCACAAACCATCTCTCTCCTTCCTTCAAAGGAGTCTCTTCCAAATCCTCCCTCACCTTTGTCATCAAATCTACTTGCAACAAACAATCATGTTCCTCAGCTTCCCACTCCTGTCTTCTCCCTTCTAGGAATTCTGCTGGATTCAAATTCCTATCTGTCCCAATCACTACATCAGGGCTGGTTCTCAAAATGGTTTCATATTTGAGAATCCGCCCCTCTGTCATCCAAGTTGTTGCCAACTGACTTAGCACAGAAGTAACCTGGTGGGGTGAGTGCACCACAAGCCCCCCACCAAAGGTTAACTTCCTGCTCTCTACCACCAACATAGCTGTAGCAGCCACAGCCTGCACACACACCGGCCATCCTCTCACCACCGGCTCCAGAGTTTTGCTCAGAAAAGTGATGGGCTGGTATTGCCCCCCCCTCTTCTGCGCCAACACTCCTAGTGCCGTTCCCTGAGCTGCTGACACATACAGATGAAATGGGAGCTTCAAATTGGGCAAAGCCAAAACCGATGCGGATGACAATGCCTTCTTCAAAACTTCCCATCTCTCATCATCTCCCTCTAACCATTCTATTCTCTCTCCTTTTCCTACCAGCTTCCTGTGCAAGAATTGAGCTAACACAGTGTATTGATCCACCCAAACTCTGCAATACCCCAACAATCCAAGGGCCTTCTTAACTTCTGTCTTATTTCTGGGGGGAGCCAGGCTCATGATCCCTTTCACCCTTTCAGGATCCAAGGACCTCACCCCTTGCTGAATATAATGCCCTAAATATTTCACCTTCTTTTCCACAAACTGGATCTTTTCCCTTGAAACTGTCAATCCTTGCTCCTTCAGCCAATTTAGCAAAGCCATAGATGCTGCCCTAACCTCTTTTTCTTTCTCCCCAGTCAGCAACAAATCATCCACATACTGAATCAACGTGATCCCCTTCCCGTTCTCAAAAGACACTAACTTTTCTTCCAAAGCCTGTCCAAACAACAAAGGGCTTTCAGTATAGCCCTGGGGAAGTACTGTCCACCTTAATTGTTGTTTTCTCCCAGTCTCAGGATTGTTCCATTCAAATGCAAACAGGTCTCTACTTCCCTCCTCAAGGGGGCATGCCCAGAAAGCATCCTTCAGATCTATCACAGTAAACCATTTGTCTTTGGGAGGGATTCATCCCAAAATAGTGTAGGGATCAGGAACCACTGGGAATCTGGGAACCACTATGTTATTAATTCTCCTCAAATCTACGACCAGATGATGTTTTCCATCTTTCTTTAATACAGCCAATATTGGGGAATTGAAAGGTGACATAGTAGGCTCTAACATGCCCTGTTTCAACAATCTGTCAATCACTGGTTTCAGTCCCTCTCTTCCTTTCCTGCTCATTGAATATTGTGCAGTCCAAAGCTTTGTCACCCCAGGCTGCACTTGAATCTTAATTGGCTGAATGTTCATTCGCCCTGCCTTTTCTCCTCCTGCCCAGACCTCATCTGAAATTGCTTTCTCATCTTCCACAGTCATCTTACACATCCTTACTCCCTTCCCGGTATCCCACAGTTGGATACCAAACACAGGCAACAAATCGCTCCCCAGCAAATTCACTCCAGAATCAGGAATATACAACACTTCAGCTTTAGTCACCACTTCATTCATTTCCAGTCTGATTTGTTCAAACACACTCACATCCTGTGATTTTCCACTCACCCCAACTACTTTTATCACTTTCTTGGATCTATGTGCACCTTCTATCGGGTCACACACAGAAGTCCGGCTTGTGCCAGTATCTATCAAGAACAGCCGCTCCTGACGGTTAGGACCCACAATAATCTCCAGGGGATTCATCTTTGCCTTGGCTTACTTCAAAGACTTTAGTTAAATTTTTCCCTTGTGGAACTGCCAATTTTATCCCCTCCATGATCAGTTCTCTCATATCCCTCATACTTGCTCTGCCAGCCGCGGTGTTTGGATTCCAATTTGGATTGGCTATTGGGAATTTTTGATCTCCTGCCACCACCCCTTGTCGCCCATTGTGTCTGGTGTTCCAGGCTCTCCATGCCGAGGTCTGAATGAGATTTCGCTCCTCAGGAGTAAACAGATGCCCCAGAATGTACATCATCTCCTGATAAGTGTAATCATTCGGACTCATCCATAGCTCTAACTGTTCGGCCACCTCATGAGCATTTTCATGAAGTTTTGGAAGAGTCTTTTTCAATTCTCGCAACTCGGCTGGTTTTATGGGGACAGACACAAAGACTGTCACTGGGTGGCCTGCAGCATTAACCCCACTGGGCATTTCCCTTAAGGGGAAAGCACATTCTTCTGGTTTGTCTTTGAATGGAAGATTCACGATATCTTTCTCCAGTTGTCTTAGTTCCTGTTTCAGCCACGGATAAAGGGGCGGCTGAGGAGGGGGTTGGAGCGCCGGCAATGGCGGCGGTGCCATAGGAACATTGGCGGGCGCGTTATTCAAATTAGGATTTGCGGGCGGCGGATTCTGCAGCCAATCGTCCATCTCACTCTCATTGTCTTTTTGTTGAGACATGTATTGACCCTCAATTGGAGGGACAGGACCTTCAAATTTCACATGAAACCATACATCTATGCATGCAATTTGAGTAGTCATTTTGTGTTGGAGAATATAGTCTCGCAATTTGGTCATCCAATAGATACTGGTTTCCCCCTCAGGACTCCAGTGATATGGAAATTTAGGATCAATCAAAGGATATTTTGGCCATCGGTCTCGACAAAGATAAATCATGTTTTTCTTTTCGAGATGTCTGGTGAATTCCTTTAGATTCAGGGAGAACCACTGCTGGAGGAGTTGTCCCAGGGGCGAATCTACCGGAATTGATTTTCTGCCATTGTCAGATTTTCCCTGTCCCAGACAAGCTTCTTACTGGTCTCCCAGATCCTTGCTCTGTCCCTTTCCCATCTTCTACTCTTTCAGACTCCCAGAGCCTTGACTCACCAGTCCCAGTCCTGCAGCAGACACTGGATTCTCCCAGAGAGTTTAAGGACCCCTCTCTTTCTGACTACAAATGAAAGGAACAAAGTTTACCTGATCTGATCGCTCCTGGACTCTCCGAAGTCAAAAGGATGCGTGGGCGTCCCCAACTCAGATCTATCTCACACACTCTCAGCCGGCATTTCATCTCAATTCTTTTTCCAAGGACCATCTGGATTTCCCAGTCACCTCGGGAGTCTGACCGAATTCGGGGAGAGGTGCCTCTCAATGGGAGGTTGTGGCCACTCTCTTACCTGGTCCCCGTTTTCCAGTCAACCACCATCAAGGATCCCGGACGAGCCCCCAAATTGTGAGATTGTGGCTAAGAAAAACCACCAGGATTCAAAGTTGATCCAAGGAAAAAGGCTTTATTGGAATATACATCTGCAGATGGGTCCTCCCCTTTGGCAGTTGAGGAGAGAACGAAAAGCAAAGCTTAAAGGCTCTATTTTTATACCCTAAAATTGACCCCCCCCCCAGTATACAAATGGCTTGATTTACAATTTGTTTTTCAGGAGATAAGTTACATTTTATTACCTTATACAACAGGCACTTCCTTAGCAGATAACATACATAACCGGTATCTGGCATTTCAAAAGCATTCCAAAAAGTGTGATAATTCCCAGCGCTTCAAAGACATTCCAAGATCAGTCAACATTCTAATCAGTGTTTGATACTGCCTTTTCTTACTTCAAAAGAAAACATCCCTTTTTCATCTTGAGATTTGAGTCATAAAATAGATAAACTTCTCACACTTGGTATTGCCACAACAAGTATCCATACTTCCTTCTTTTCAGCTACAGTTAAGTCTGGTGTTATTGTGTTCCAAGACTTTAGCAGTTTGCATTCAGAAATCCCACAATATTTTAACTTGCTCATTTTCAACTATCTTTTCAACACTATGATCCCATCCATCTTTATTACTGGCACATTATATTTATTACAGATGTTCTAATGAATCATTTTGGTGACTATTTTGCCATTGTTTATAATCAGTTTGCAAATCTTCTTGCACGAACTGAGTATATGAGCTACTGTTTCTTCTGCCTCGTTATCCAATCTGCACTTTGAATCATTGATGCTTTTTCCCTTCTGCGCTTGATTACATTAGTTTAAATAGATTGCTCTTGAGCAGTCAAAACCAAGCCTTCAGTTTCTTTTTTTAATGTACTAGATATAAGTCATTGCCAGATTTTATTTTTATCCACAGTTGTACTACTTCTATTTGCAGGTCTTTGTATTTTATTATTTTTCCCTTTTTATTTTGCTATCTCCAGGGACTGCCATGTGCACTATCCCAGATTTTTTTGTCTTTCTTTTTGATAGTTGTCAAGGTGAGAGGTTATGTGGCAGGTGATTGTAAAAGATGAAATTATCTAACCACTGCTGGTTTCCAGAGGTAACCTTTCCACCTCCATCTTATCTTCGTATACACATTAATGTTATCTGGTTATCTGTTCCATGGGCTGTACTAGAAACATGATTTCTCATAAATTCTCTAAACAATGAGATCAAATAATCAGCTTTACTTACAATGATACTTGTAATGCAATAATTAATATTCAAACTGTCACCCATCACCCATATTAGTCTACTATGATTGAGTCCTTCAACTTTTACTAAATCATAATTCTGGAAACTGAAATCTGGTAGTTATTGAAGAAACCAGAAAGGAGAAAGCTTGCCTATATTGGAGGCAGCCACATTGATTGATAGCACCAAGAAAATGCTAATCCTTGCAGCCTTCATTAATACTGTCACGTTTCCTAACCTTATGGTTGCACATCCAATTATTGTAAGTATCTTAAATGAAATTGGTTGAACAATTAGAGTATAGCTTTAAGAATTCAAATAATTTTACACATTACTCAGAACTAATACAGTTAATTAAAAAGAATAGTTTGCCTAGTATTGTCAAAGAATATTAAGAAGAATAAAACTGACAAAGGATACATCCTATAATTTTTTCAAAATTTTCTTCTGTGGAATGATACAGCCTTATGTAATTTATTAAATGAATAGGAAAAGGACTAAGATTTTATAACTATGATCACTGATTTAACATGCTCTCTCCCCACTCTGCCCTGAGAAATAAAGAAGCCAGAATATAAAACAGGAGAAAGAAATATAAAGTAGAAGATTTCCACTTTAGCTTATTATGTTCATAGCATTGACCAGGTGTCAGAATATTTGCTGATACACGTGGTTTCATTTGACACTGCAAGAGGAAAGAGATAGTGCTAGATGATGCTGGTTTAAATCACATATTAACTAGCACACTGATAGATTGGCACACAAATTAGTGACAAGAAGTTCATGTGTATCTAACACATGATTGAATGGCTGAGAAGAAAGTGTTTGAAAGAGAATTAGAACCTAGACAACTGATATGGCATGGCTTTCTCTTCTTTCCAGGTGGATGAATTCTATCTAATCTATTTTCAGCTTTATTCCAGCCTTCTTTCATCATACAGTATATAATGAATGATACAAAACCCTGGTTCTTTAAAAAAATAATGTGTGCTGTATTACATTAAATTTTCAACCATCCTAGGCACACAAAGTATGTCCATAAGCATAATTCCATGGTATATTTTGAAGTTTTTCCTAAAGCTTAGAATTTCCTTCCCCATTTCTAAATCCTTTCTAGTACTATTCTAGATTAGTACTAAATCCACGCTTTCTAGTACTATATAGCATTTCATTGTTATAGGATAAATTAAGACAGCTGATTTGCATAACTCCTCCATCTCTTTGGGACACCACCCCAGGAGGAATAAGATTGTTCTTGCAATTGGTAATTCTAATAACTAGATTCAAGCATCTTTCAACACATATTTTCTTGTAGATAAATATCTGGATAGATTCATAATGGAAGAGATGTTCCCTTAGATAATTGTGACCTAAATCATATGCACATGTGCACAACACACTATTTATCACTTCCTCCCTCCAGTGCTGCTGCAGCCTGATTACAGTTTACCTGATGCTTAGAGCAGTAAGATATCATTGATCATAAACAGAATTGTTGGAAGGAATCAGAAATCCAATGGTTTGCTGACTCATTTATAGATCTATGTTATCTGGCAACAACTTACTCCTGAACTCACTGGCACAGCCATGAATGTGGGCATGGCTCCACATTGTGTCAATATATTGAGTACAAATTTTATTAAGAATTTTAATTACAATGGTAAAACTAGTATTAGTAAAAACTAATACAAACTAAACAAAGAAAGAGCAGACAATATAATAGAATAAAAATAAAAAGTACAGAAAAAAAAAAGAAATATATAAAGAAGTGATTTCCAACTTTTCTCTTCACACCCCTTATAACAGGGCTGCCAAACTCCCACCCCATGCGCTGACCATGCCCACACCCAGTTTAGCAAAGGGGGGGAAAGTCCTGATACATCATGTAATGCTACCATGACGACATGAGTTTGACACCCCTGTTTTATAGGATTGAAAAAGATAACTCTTCTTCCCATATCTCATCCTTTATCTATAAGCAAATCCATAAAACATCAACTTTTCAAAAATTGTGTCAGCAAAAAGTCTACAAGTGTGTGTGTGAGAGAGTCACACACACACAATTCCATTAAAATCTCCCATCATAACTATATAAGCATAGTCCAGTTCAATTATTTTCATATGTAATTTTTTATAGAATTCTTCTTGATTGTCATTTGGGGCATAGATCAGGAGTGTTTTCATATTATTATCCGTTATTTCCACCATTAGTATTCTCCCATCGTCATCAGTATAGATCAATTTCACTGGGATAATATCTTTAATGTATAAAACCACTCCTCTTTTCTTGCATTGTGTCAAAAAGTAAATATTTTCCCTAATTATGGCTGTATCAACAGTTGTTCATGTTGCTTTTTGATATGTACTTCTTGTAGGCAGATTATATCAAATTTTAATTTCTCTAATTTATGGAAAGTTTTCCTTCTTTTAACAGCTGGGTTAATATTAATTGCAATCAGTTTTTTCTCTTCCATGGTTATATTTTGTAGTTAGGTTTAGCAGCTCTCGTAGATCTTGGTTCACGTTGTTCTTTGGCTTCCACCTTTCCACCTACTGCACCTTCTTCTTTTTCAGTCTCCATTTGGCAGTCCTCTTGGAATTCAATTAGTGAGATTTCTTTTTCTGCCTCTTCCTCTTTCCCTCCAAAAAATTCTGTGCAAAATAATTCAGCTTTCTCAATTGAGTCAATTCTATGTCTCTGATCTTGCCATGTTAACATTAAACCTTCTGGAATCAGCCATCTATAATTCACCTCTTTTTTAAGTAGCATTTTGGTCAGAAATTGGTATTCTTTTCTAATCTCTCTCACTCTTCTGGGTACTTGTTTCAGAACCACAATCTCCTTGTCTTTATATTTCAATGTTTTCTCTCTTGCCACTTGCAATATTTGCGTTTTAATGGCTTTCTTTGTAAATCTGATGTGAACTTCTCTTGGTAAGCTATTTTTCATTGCATATCTTGTGAAGACTCCATAAATCTCATCTATTCCATCCATCATCTTCTCTTTAGTTATTCCCAAAGCTTCAGCCAAAATTTCTATCATTATCTCAACTAGATTTTGTCCCTTTTCTTCCTCTATGTTTTGGAATCTGAGATAAAATTCTGATCTGTCCATCTCCCATCTCAGCATCCCACTTTTATCTTGTTCAACCACAGTTAATATGTTATCAATATCTCCAATCTTCTTATCTTTTTGTTTATCTTCTTCAATTTTTTGGAATCTCTTGTCATACTTCATCATCATTTGTTGAATGTTCTCCACCTTTTCATCAGTTTTTCCTGTTCTTTGTTCAATGTTCTCTGTTCTCTTTTCAATATTCTCTGTTCTTGTTTGTATATTTTGAATTCCTTGCATAATCATCTGCAGTGTCACTTTTTCCGCTCCTCAGCTCCACATCAATGCAGCACCCAGCTGGAAGCCTCCAGATCAGTGATCTATGTTCAGAATCTTTTTGTAACTTTATTGTACTGTGCTTTCCTGAAAATAAAATCTATCCCCAAAATAAGCCTTAGCATTATTTTACATGTGTGCCTATATGTACAAAAGCTATATTCCCCCAAATAAGTCCTAATTAAGAGCCAGTGCCACTGACAATCCATCCATTTCATTTCTCATCTGGTGGCTCATGGTGCCACTGACATGAGTTGACGAGAGGCATGTGGAGAGGCTGGTGTTGCTGCATCACAAGTTTACCTCGGTCCCCTCACAGCCATGCCATCCATGCCCTGACAATTGCCTCACAGTAGCAGCACCAACAGGAGCCACTACAAGGCAGTTGTTGAGGCATGGATGGCCTGGCTGTGGGGGCCCTGAGATAACTTGGTGTGGGGCACATGGGGCAGCTCCACCCACCTGCCTCATGGTAGTTGCACTGGTATGTCACATGGTCTCCTGCCCCATTGTGGCTACAAGCAAGCAGAAGAAGTAGGCAAAAAAAATTAAGACAACCCCCTAAAATAAGCCCTGGTGCTTATTTTGGAGCCCAAAAATATGAGATAGGGTCTTATTTTCAGGAAAACTTGGTATTATAGCAGAGATAGCGCATAGACTAGATCAGCATAAAGGTTGTCTGTATTTGGATAGTAGAAAGAAAAAGTTATACTGTTTTAGCAATAGCATTTCAACTTATATACCATTTCATGGTGCTTTACAGCATTTTAACTTCCTGAGCACCACATTACAGCTCTCAACAAAAGAACTTTACCAAGCTGATTGAGCAACTGACTGTTGAACTCACATACATGAAACATTTTCAGATTTCAACAAACATAATGGGTTGACATATCATATATTTGCTTGATAAAATATTTTCAATCTGCCTCACAAGTACTCTCCATATGTATAATCATCCACTCTATCACCACCCTTCTGAGTTGTAGGCCTTTTGATAAAATTGGTTAATCTCAAATGATATTACCAGACTCTCAATTGTTTACTACCACAGACTAAGAAAACTTGTATCCTACATTGAAAAAAAAGAATAAATAGCAGTGTTTTCTCCCCCCCACAACCCAGGGGTGGGATTCAAATTTTTTAACAACCGGTTCTGTGGGCATGGCTTAGTTGATGGGTGTGACCAATTCAATATCACTCACATCGAGACACACATCTCCTTGCCTGGCCTCTCATGACTGTGGCGATGCTGCAACAGTCATAAGTATGAAAAATGGTCATAAGACACTTTTTTCAGTGCCATTGTAACTTTGAATGGTCACTCCACACAAGCAAAGTACCAGCAAAGGAGGGGGGAAAAACTCCAAAGAAGTTCCTGAGACAGGAAGTCTAGTCCTGCCAAGAATGTAATAAGGGTTAACGGAGAGGCAGTTTCTGTAAGCAACACCAGAATGTTTCCTTCCTCCTTCCTTACAGGATTAGGCCAGTAATTTCTTCTAACAACTGGTTCTCCAAACTGCTTAGAATGTTAACAACCGGTTCTAGCGAATAGGTTCGAACTGATAGAATCCCACCCCTGCCCCCACTCCAATAACCTTGTTCAGTTTTAGTATTTTCCTGTTTATTTTGGCCACCAGGTTGATTTACAGACAGTAGGATGAAATGTATGAGGTTCTCCAAGATTTACAGCCAGTCCAATACTATATAGAGTCTCCTATATTAACAATAATCTAATGACAACTGAAAATGGCAGATTCACAGTATACATGATGTTGGTCTATTTTAGTATGCATGTGGTTTCTAATTGTACTTGTACCAGAAGCAGGAAGCATTATGCATTCTAGTTAGGAAGTTTAAGAGCGTATTCTAATAAACCACAAATAACTTGACTTTATCCAAGTTAATTTCCAAACTTTCTGACAGTTAAGCCCCAGGATAACATTAACTTTGCAGCATTCATTTGGTATTGTTACTCTTTTAATTAATATGCAGATTTTTTTGCCCGAGTGGAACAAAGACATTTGTCTCACAGACAACTCCAGCACTGGAATTAAAGTCCTCATCAATTTATCCATATGTGCATTGAAATCTCTTGTACCTGGAGAAATATAGTAGGTATTTATATATGTATGCCAAAATGAACCCTGACTGAAGAAGAATGTCTCCACGTATTGCTGCTCTGTATGAATAACTGAAGCCATTGTGAATGGATTTTGTGTATATTAAAACTGGAAGCTTACACGGAATGGAAAACTAAAGATTTTATAATTTAGTTACCATACATAATTTATGAAGTAATTGACCAACAAGTGTTATGCACAGCCCTGCTTAACATAGTTCCTGAAGTCATTTATAATGTGCGAAGATACTGCTGGCAGTAGAATTATAAATAGTAATTAAGAGCAACTAAATGTTTGTCTACTTTCCTGTCACCCATGGCTCTTTCAGTTCTTATAAACTGAGTGGGTTTGCATTAGATTGGCATCAGAGTCTTGAAATCAAAGTCATTTCAAAGCACATGGCATAATTTGGAAGATATAGAGCATCACAGTGCAGTCTTCCATTCGTACTGGGTTGTGCAAGTTCTAAGAAAGACCATTTCTTATTGGGCAAGACAAAGCAGCCAGAAAGCCTAGGAGCTTCAAAGATAGAAAATAACTGAGAGAAGGAAGTGAATAAAAAACAGGAAGAAATTTGAATCAGGGACATGAATGGAAAAGGAAAGCCAAATAAAAGGATTAAAAAAAAAAGAGGTGCAGATCTAATTAACTATTTATTTGTATCCAGAATATCCAACAATTGCAAAACCAAATTGTGGAAATTTTAGGAAAAGTGATTCAGTGAAGTGGAAATGAAATGGGTCATAGTTCAACTGCACCGGCTAACCCAGGAGAAATTTACAGTGGAACGTTCATCACGTTCATATGATTTCTTATTACTTTGGAGGGTCTTAGACAGCACCATGTATTCTTGATAAGCAGAAGGTTTCGGATACATTTCTAGGCATGTCCTAATAAAAGAAAACTTTGCTTAGCAGGGCTGAAAACCTTGGCCAATGTTGAAATCTGGCACTACTTAAATAACTTAGGTCCAATTTAGAGCTATGATGGAAAAATGGAATAATGGACCAACAGCGTGAGTCTTCACTGTAAAACTGAACATAACAAATTATTCTCATCAATAGGATTAGTGGATTATTATATCAATGTTCTTAGCTAAATTAATAAGTTAAGAATTTGCCATGGGTGAATAGGTAGCAATATAAATTCAATACATACATACATACATACATACATACATACATACATGGATACACACACACACACACACACACACACACACACACACACAGAGTTAATCATGGTCCAGTTGTTCTAGATCATTTTTCCCGTTGCCTCCATCTTCTTTACCATTACCTGCATAGTAGTAATCTAGATTTTTCCAGAATTTTCAATCATTGTGACTATTGCAATCCAACTCATCTGGGAGAAATGGCTGTTTGAATTTATCCTTCCAATGAGAGTTCCAACAGTTTCTAAACAGTTCCACTTAAATATGCTTTATTAAAATATATTAGTTATGATACCTTTTGTATTACAATCACCTATTCAGGGGCAGAAAAAAGCTTACAATCTGATGATAAATAATGACAATTCATTTGCTCCTTATCTTTCCTCTTCTGTGACTGTGGTTTTCTCTAGTTTTTAAAATAATGATTCCTGCAACAATTATGCAAAATCTTCATCTTCCTTAAATTGACTCAAATGAAAATGATCTAAAATATAAGGAAATATTTATTTATTTCTACTCAGGATCTCAGTTAGGAATCATAATCTGCAAAGCAAGATGTATCTACATATCTGTATCTCTTTTATCAGCGAGACAGCTGGGATCTATATATCTTCATGAAAAGCCTGTACAGAAAACGGAATTAGAAAGTCGGGACCAAGTGTCCCTTTATTTTACATTGGACCAGCTATTTCATTCATTCATTCATTCATTCATTCATTCATTCATTTCTATCACCATAAACCTCCAAGGACTCACAGTAGTATTGTTAACATCATGCTGCAATTAAAGTTAAGTTTTAATTTGAGTTAAAAATATCAACAAACTAAATGTTAAAAGCATACTAAAATCACCTTACAGCATTAGATGTACAACTATTTATTTATAATAGGCTTTACTCTTTATGAATTTATAATGGGAATATTTATTTATTAGAATAAACAATGATAACTTTGCACACTAAATGCCTGGAGCAAGAAAAGAAGGGTGGGCATTTTCATTTTTAAACCAAGAGCTTCCTGGAGCTTTGCTGTCCAGTATTTTTATTAACCTATAAGCAGCCAGAGCCATATACATGTGTAATCCCTGAAGCAGATTGCTGTATGACAAGAATGCAATATGGGATAAATCAGGGATCCCCAACCTTTTCGACGCCGCGCCCGGTTCCGTGTCAGCTGGGCGCTGCCCGGTTCCGGCGTCAGCTGGCGCCGCCATCTTTTTGACGAAAATCACTTCGGTGACGTCACGAAGTGATTTTCGTCAAAATGAGCGGCGCCATGCGCTTCTGGTGAGCTTTTTCGGGTAGAAATGGCTTTCTACCCGGAAAAGCTCACCAAGCAAGCTGGCCGCCATCTTTTTGAAAAATTGCTTTTTTACCAAAAAGATGGCGGCGCCCAGCAACCAGCGGCCCGGTAGGCTTGTTCCGCCCGGTACCGGTCCGCGGACTGGCGGTTGGGGACCCCTGGGATAAATCATCTGAATGTTATTTTTCAGGAAATGTGTCAGCTTGGTAAATAAGTGCCACTTTCAGCATCTTTGCAGGAACTATCATTGGCAGAGAAAAAAGTAATGCATCCTTTAACCTGTTATATTTTCTCACATCAGCACACTTTCTAATCTCCATAGGGGTGGAGATCTAGACAAGATTTCAGCAAGCACAAGTTGCCTATAACTATGACTTCCACATTATATCTGACAACTGGGCATACAGTTATTATCTTGGCTGATGTGGAAGTGAGTTTTATAATTCCTTTTTTATTCTCTCTATCCTTACAAAGCTTAAAAGTCACCCAGAGGATTTTCTGGAGCAGAATGGCTATAAGAAACCTACATTATAACAAAAATAATAATAATAATAATAACAACAGAATGTTAACCTAAGGTCTCTGTCTCTCTCATAGACAGCAGAATAACTCTGAAAAGTGACTAGATGAGGATTATGTTTGGTGAAATATCCATCAAAAGCAAGTTTAGAGCGGGTTGGATCAGGCTTAGGACTGTGAAGAAAAGCATTCTGGGGAGATATGATGGACAACAAATACAGAAGGCAAATATACCATCTTATTTTGTTGCCTATGTTTGGATGTCTTGAAGCCAGTTTTCTTTCCTGGTGACTGCTTGAGCAATTCCACACAATTTTCTTGGTATCATCTTTCCCTGGTTTTCTTCCTAGGTGGTGATCCAAGGTCATTCTGCTGGTTTTGTGCCTAAGTCACGACTAAAACCCAAGGTTCCCACTTTTTATTCCAATGTCTCTACATCTATCTATCTATCTATCTATCTATCTATCTATCTATCTATCTATCTATCTATCTATCTATCTATCTATCTATCTATCTATCTATCTATCTATCTATCTATCTATCTATCTATCTATGAAAGTTATTGGCTGTCCATCTCATAGCCAACAACTGTATGTGGTCTTAGCTGTCTCTCTCTATGTTACTTAATTACACAGAAGAAAAAGCAGATACCTTTTATGTCTACAGCTTGTAAATGAGGTGGAAATAATTTCAAAACCTGTATTTTGTATGCTCAATAGGTTTGGCTAGTTTTATGTCTTTTATGCTCTTATTTCATCTTTCTGGAAATTGCTGCCACACTACTTCATGTATCCGGAATTGACTTCCTTTGTTAACTTACATTTCTTGGACCATCCAAATGATAAAGGATTTTTTAGTACTTTAGTGCCATTTGTTATTTTTCCATAATTTGTTTTCCTAACCTTGATATTTTACTTGTTGTAAATTGTGGAAGCAATAAACCCTTCAGATTTCAGGTTGAACAGTTGCAGATTCACCCATTAATGCTTCCTATTGATTTTGCCTGAGAGTTATAAGATGGATCATCTGTCATTATTCGTTACATAGCCAATTTGAGTTATACCAATGTTACTTTCTTTTTCAATAAGTTTACACAGCAGAAAGTCCTGCTGAATTCAGCATGAGTGTCCCAAATAAGTGGATATGCAATTGCAAGAAATATATAGGAAGAGGGGAAGGATAAATATTTTACAATTTCATATAAATAGTTACACTTTGTGAAAATTGTGGGGCAGTTTTCCATCTGGAAATATGTTGGAAAAATACACACAAATGTACATATCAAGAGCATTATCAAAATAACTATTTGCTTTCACAGAACAGTGCATTGAAAAACCAATATAATAGAGAAAATATATACAAATACTAATGTGAATAAAGAGAAATCTTTATAAAGCACAATAATTTTTGTGCTGACACTTAAAAATAAATCACAGATTTTAGTTTGGAAATGGAAGCTGTTTAAGACCCAACTTGACAGACTTACCCATCTCTGAAATAGCCTTGGAAATGTTTTAGGTTTAACCCATATAATTTAGGTTACACGTTTTTCTTTCTCCTTGAGCACATTTTCCAGTGAAAAGAAAGAGAAGTTGATATTTATGATTACTGCTGAAATTTATCCCCCTCCCCCACACCTTAGAAAAATCCAGAGGCTGTGTTTTCCAGAGCATTGTGGAGAAAACAAAATGAAAATGGGGCAAAAACGGTTTCCCTGGTACTAATTTTTATCATCCTTTTCTTGAAATGCCGTGGAACAAAGCAGCCTTTTGGACGTGATTGGAAAATCAAAGTATTGGTTGGCTGGAATGGTTTCCTAGTTTAGCTAAATAATAACAATAGATGATCATTGTCACCATTGCTGTAGTTGCTTAAAGGAGGAAGGAAATCCCAGATCACTTGCTGCTGGTGGAGAAGGTAGAGAGTTTCCATTGAAAAGTCTTCTATTTATATCCGCTCATACCACTTCCACCATTTATTTGATGGAAACCAGAAGTTAAGCCAGATAAAAGGCATTTACTTTGTTTCTCCATTTTTCTCAAAAGTCACATATATCTCTGTCACAGCTGGTATATTTCAACAATAAGGTGTATGCACAAAATTTTAGAAGCCCCAGAGGAAATTTCTGAAAATTCCCAACTCTGCTCCAGATTCTCTGGCAAAACCAGCAATAGGGAGCTTCTTTCAACTCAACCTTCCCTTGTTAATGGTCTGCTAAGATTAATGGGAGTTGGGGGTCCAATAGCTGAAATATCATACATTATCCAATCTTGTTGTCAGTAGTAAATAAATAATGGATTTTACTGTGCCAAACATGAACATGTCTCTGAAGACTGTCAAGTTTAACTGTTCATAGCTCGGTGACAGCTTGAGATGCTTAGATAAAAAGCTGCTTCTCTCTCTTTTAAAACCATGCAATTTTAGCCGGCATTTGTGAAATATGTCCTATTTGATGTGACTTTCTCTGTAGTAATAAACCAGGAGGCTTTTCTGCAGTGCAGAAGCTCTGCTTATTGGAGCCCTTGCATGCTCGTTTATTAGTAGACATTGTCAATGGACAGAGTGCTCCTTAGGGAGCCGTGTTGATATAGTTACTTCCTGCAGAAAGGAAGCATTCGGGTAGCATAACCTGCAGTGCCAATTCATCTTTCTGTCTTTTCAAGTGTTATTATGAGACATGCCTCTGGTACATGGACATAATTATAATTTGGTTCTGACTTAGGATTGTGTGTTTATTTAGATCACATGCTATGAGCAAAATGGACTTCCTGCTCTCTGTTTTGCTTCGAAGAAGAATCACACTGAGAAAACCCCAAAGAAATATCTTAATGAGATAATACCTGACCTTCTCAGTGATTCATAATTGCTCCTATTTGGCACAAGGTGATTTTATTAGAAACCAGCCAAGGTTTGTGGTGGTAAGGCCATTTTTATTTTGAGGAGTTTAGCAACGTGTTTTGATTCCTCCTTCCAATTAAGACAAATGTTTGTAGCTCATTCTGAGCTAACCTGCTTGTTTTTCACTTTTGTTTGCTGAATAAAAGGAGAAGGGATACAGAGATGTTCACATAGCTGCAAAGCTTTTCTGATTTGAGAATGTCTCAGATTTCTGAAACATGTGTCACCCAGTCAACATCAAGTCTTGCATGTTGGACCACGGATGTAGGGCCATGAAGTCATGGTGCCAAGTTTTAATTAGAAATCCTAGTATTTACCTTTAAGTTGGGAGTTACTGCACAAAACCTAGCAGAGTGTACTGTGGAAATTGGCGTTTGTTTGTTTGTTTGTTTATTTATTTATTTATTTATTTATTTATTTATTTATTAATTATTTATTTATTTAATTTATTTATTTATTTATTTATTTATTTATTTATTTATGGAAATTTATATTGCCGCCTATTCACACATGGCGACTCAAGGTGGCTTACAGGAATATAAAAACCTCATACATAAAATAATAAAACTAATAAAAGGGAATAATCATATAATAAATTAATGAAATAATATTAAAAAAACCTCACCCCGGCGACAACACATCACAAGAGCCATTTAATGGGCTCCATCCCACTCTGCATTCCACAGGCCTGCAGCAGAACCAGGTGTTCAGTGCCTTCCGGAAGAGAGTGGCAGCCATTGTAATCTCTAGGGGAATAATGTTCCAAAGAGAGGCAGGCACCACGGAGAAGGCCCTTCTTCTGGATCCCACCAGGGGTATCTCCTTGGGTGATGGGACCTGCAACATTCCTTGCCTCACAGCTCTGGTGGGTCAGGTAGATGTGACCAGCAAGAGATGGTCCCTCAGATAACATGTCCCAAATTATGAAGGGCTTTAAAGGTGAGAACCAGCACTTTGAATTGCATTCAAAAGCAAATTGGCTCCCGCAGGAGAGGTGATACATGTGAACACCAAGGTCTGTACAAAACCATGCATGCCACTGAATTTTGTACTACCTGGAGCTTTCGGGTGCTCTTCAAGGGCAGCCCCATGTAGAGCCCATTGCAATAGTCAAGATGGGAAGTGACTAGGGCATTCTTGGCATATCTTTGCTGTTGTAAAGAGCTCCTGAGAAACTTGTAAGAGATTTAGAGTTTATCTTGGTTGGTATATGTATGCGTTTTATGTTGTGCTTTTAAAGCTGTTTGTTTAAGTTAATAATAAAAGTTAAACTCTATTTACTGTATTATTTATTTATACATTTTATTTGCTGCCCAACAACTCTGGACAGCTTACAATATAAAACACTTCGAAAAACGTTACAATCATCATTATTAAAACACAGACATAACAACATTAACAGATAGAATCAAGGAGAAAGATGGCAAAGAAGGGAGCTGGACACACTGGGGGAGGGGGTTGGAGGAGTTGGAGGGGTAACGATGAATTTTAACTAGTCAGATACCTCCAATTTGAAGCTCCTCCATTGGGTCTCCAAGCCATCTGGCAGAGACAGGTCTTTATTCATTGGTATGCTCGTTCTCCCTGGATCCAAAAGAACCAAGCTGCCTGGGCATCCGATTCCTGCCCTGAACATGGCAAAGCATAAGTAACTGGAGAAAAAGTTTGTATATATAGTATGTAGAAAGGAAAAACATGTCTTCATAATTAATATTTGCTTGTGTATTTTCTCATCAACATCACCCAAACTTGATTTTCCTGGGCTTCCTTTTATCTTGGTACACTCATTTTTCATTCCTATATTTATTTTAGAATTTGTTCAGTCATTTTCACTACATAACCAAACCAGCTCAGTGTATTTTTTTTTAATGGTCATGCATGGTGGTATTCAATCCACATTCATTCCCAGCATTTTTTTCTCTCAGGACTCAATTTCTTCTTGTTTTCCTGTACAGTACTCACTTCTTAAGTACACTATTCTCAGTGCAGTCAACATACTTTTATGTTTCTCCTCATATATTTAATTCTCCATTCTCTGTAACAAAAAGGGGCAAAGCATATCCTTATTCAAAGCCATTTTCTTTTCTTTTGACATTCATTCCTTGCTACTGACCAGATCTATCTTTTTTTCCTGGATTTGTATATTTTAAACATTTTCCATACATTTTAATTTCTTCAGCAACCTTTTGCATTGCGTTATTTTTTTTCCCATAAGTTTTTTTAACTTCTTATCATTCTTTCCTCTCCCCCCCACACCCCTGTGAAATGAGCTTGGTGTGAGTCTGAAAAATGTCCATGTGGTGGGGTGCTGCTTTGATTGTTTCTGATTGCTGGGTTTTCTGGATGCTGGCAAAGTTGGTAAAGCTGGTTTTGAAGCTTTGCTCTTCTGGGCAGGACTACTTTCAAATTATTAATTTTGTCAAGGGTGTGGTTTGTTGACACTATTTGGTTAATAAAGATATCAGAATCCAGCTGGTAATAAAGTATATACAAAGATTACAGGAAAGGAAGCGGCATAGATGAAGGGCATTCATAACTTGATGTCCTCTATTCTTAAAGCAATAACAGTTAATGTTGAACCAGTGTTTGTCAGTGTTAACATGGCATCCATTTACTCATGCCTGAGGGATTAAAACCTGCCTCATCCATATATTAAGTCTGACTCAAGATGCCTATTTGATTGGTCCACTTTGAGCTGATATAGAGAGTGCTCAAAATTGCATTGAACTCCTAGTTGAACTCCAAACTCGATTGCAGAAAACACAACTTCAGCAATGGAGTGGTCAATGCCTGGAATATTCTACCCGACTCCATTGTTACAGCCCCAAACCCTCACAGCTTCAACCTCAAACTGTCTATTGTGGGCCTCACCCAACTCCTAAGAGGTCTGTAAATGGGGTGTGCAAAAGCACACTGGCGTGCCTACCATCTCTGTCTTGCTGTACCCATTTATCTGTACTTACTTCCTTTGTTTATGTTTATGCTTATACCTATACCTGCTATCTTGTACATGTTGGACAAACAAATAATTAATAAATAGTTGTATTGACAGAATCATCAGAGGAGCACAACATTTCATCTGCACAGTAAGTTACAACTTGTGTCTAGACACAGTAAAAAAAAATGAGAGCTGAGAAAATAAATAAACCCAAAACTATCTTAGATTAGTCACCCCAAGGGTAGAATGGGACAACTTGCCACAGCCAACTTGTCATGGCCAACTCGCCACAACCACCTTGCTGAGGGACAACTTGCCATGGCTAACTCACCAGGGGACACTTTGCCGCAGGACAATTGAACAATTCAATTTAATTAGTCAAAATAAATATTTTTAATTGTCATTCGCATTTCATTCTGTCCCTCCTTTTGCATCCTTTCTTTAATGAGTTTATCCCACCATTTGTTTGATTTTAGCATAACTCTTGTCCCACAGCAAATTGTCACATGGTGAGTTGGCCTTGGCAAGTGGGCTATGCAAATTGCCTGTGGCAACTTGGCCATGTTGAGTTGGTTGTAGTGAGTTGGCCATGGTGAATTGTCATAAAACCCTCCAAAGGAATCAGCTAATGTAATGAGGTGTTAAATCTCACTCACTGAGTACTTCAAAATCAGAAAACCCATCCATTACACCATTTGACCTTCTTGGCATTCTCCAGATACGGAAACTGTGGTACAATGTGGCATATTGCTTGTATTAACACAAGTTAAAGAAAAAGGTCACTGTATCTGTGAAATGCTTAGGAAAGCTATTGAAGCATTTAAAAGCATCCTCATTTGATTTGCTTCTCCCAAGCAGATTCTTACTTTGATGTGATTCAATGGGGTGATTTGATCAAAACTTCCTCAAGTGAAAGGAATCATTTTCAACATTCCACAGGCTTAAAGACCCTTAACTTCTCTGCATTAATGCAAGGAAACTAAAACATATGAAGAATGGTTGCAGGAATTGAGTATGGCTAGTCTAAAGAAAAGAAGGACTGGGGAGGACACGATAGCAGTGTTCCAGTAATTGAGAGGCTGCCAAAAAGAGGAGGGGGTCAACTTATTTTCCAAAGCACCAGAGGACAGGACAAGAAACAATGGATTAAACTAATCAAAGAGAGAATTTAGGAGAAACTTCCTAATAGTGAAGACAATTAACCAGCGGAACAGCTTGCCTTCAGAAATTGTAGGTGCTTCATCACTGGAGGTTTTTAAGAAGAGACTGGACAGTCACTTGTCTGAAATGATATTAGTGATGGCTAACCTTCTCAGCACTGAGTGCCCAAAGGACGCATTTTTCCCAAAGCATGTGCCCTGCCCCCGTGCATGTCCCCTACCCTCTGCACATGCATGCCCTGCCCCCCAACATGCACGTGAGTCCCCTGCATGCGCCCTGTCCCCCATGCATGTGTGGCAGAGACCCGAAGTCCAGCTGGCTGACGGGAGGCACACATGCATGTGTGGTGGAGCTGAGCTGGGGCAACGGCTCTCATGCCCACAGAAAGCATGCCATAGGTTCACCATCACGGGTATAGGGGCTTCTGCTTGACCAGGGGCTAGACTAGAAGACTTCCAAAATCCCTTTCACCTCTATTCTCATTGATGGCATTTCTTTTTCTTGTTCTCCTGTTAAATTGAGTCCAATTTGTAATTTCTCCTTCCCTAAACATTGTGTTGCAATGAGCTTTAAAAATTATTATTACCCTCTGTGAACTGGGCTTGAACCAAATAGCCTCAATACAAGGCCAGGCATCTAAGATAAACGAACAGTTTGTTTGTATTACAAGGTTAAATAAAGTAATTCCATTTGAAGAATTACTTTGTTCCCAGCATGGCAGTGTGTGCTAACTTGGTTCTAAAAATGTTATTTAACTTGCTTTGTTCAAGAAATGTGAACGGAAAATGGGCATTGCTTTTGTTTGGCAGGACATATGCCTCAAAGAGCAATATTTTTAGTGAAATATGAATATCAATTCTGTTGCAAAGGGAGGAGAAACTACAACACATGACTAATTCTTGGGATGATAAAGGTGCCTGGAATAATTTATAGGTTGTCCTTTTGTTAATCACAAATCCATTAATTAAATCACCACATTTTGTATTTTTAAATGCACTTCTTTATATATGCATTTTTATAAGAAGTTGGGTTACTGAATTATACTATTTCTGCCTAGAAGCTGTCAAAATGTATGCTACAGAACACTTTACCAGGGATGGGATCTGACCTGTGTAACTACCAGTTCGGTGATTTACATTTTGCATAAAACTGCACTTTACCTTCTGAAGATGCCTGTCACAGTTGATGGCAAAATGTCAGGATTTCAAATATGTAGACCATAGCCTATATGCCTGGAAGCTCAACACCATTGGATTGATGTTGGCTATGAAATCCTGCATCAATCTTCCAAGAAACCTTTCCATGATATTAGCCTTCTCACTGCTGAAATGGATTTTTTGATCTTTAGATCCAGGCTAAAGACACTAGAATCAGGCTGCTATTTCCAATTAGACTAATTCTCTGATTGATTGAATTTCGTATACGGATTGGTTACCTGCATGGACTTGAATTCCAGATTTAGTCTTCCAATGCCTGTTTATCTCTAGGTGTTGACTGAACCTCAGGCGCTCTCCATTAAGCATTCCAACAGCTGGTGGCAGAACCTAGCCAACTCTGACTGATCTTAAAAAGCTAAGCAAATCTAGTTAGTATTTAGATATTATCAGAAAATCCCAGAGCTAAAGGCTGAACTGAGAAGTTAAAAAAAAAATAAACCCTCTGGGAAAAGGCAACGGTAAATCACCTTCATGTTGTTGTTAAGAAAGCTATATGGGCATTTTCATAAAGTTATCAGGGTCAAGCTTATGTCAAAGGAAATTTTACTATACATTCTCTTTAGATTTTATAGTTGAGTACAATCAGCATGGACAGTCTGTAAATTGAAATACAAATGCTTAGTCTCAGTTAAACTGGCAAGGGAGCTGTTCTCTTTTTTTTCAGGCTGCAATGCAACTATATTGTGCCTTTTTTTTAGCTTAAAATGTAAAAGTGGGCAAGTAAAAAGAATCACCAAGCTGAAACATTTAAGGGATGAATTGATAAGAATGATTTAAGCATGCAAATAGCATTTATCTTAATATATGTCACATCTATAGAAACAGGGGAAGAAGAAATAGAAGTATATGTGTAGTTATACAAACTTATCCACCCACACGCATCAAGTATCAAAACAGCTTGCTCATTAGAAAGTGACAGCTGAATCTTCTTGGCTTAACATGATGGTTTGCTCAGAGAAAACTTCATTGCCCTTGACACTGAACAGTGGTGGAGGCTGAGCTTCTGACTATCCAGCAAGGGTTTAGAAGGTGCAAATTACAGAGATTTTGCCATGAATATTCATGTGAAGCCATGTTCCGTTTGAGCAAAAATGATAAGGATGTGCCTTGATAGCATGGTTTTAATAGTATTCCTCATGAAACCAATTTCAACATGCTCATTAAAAATGAAAATCACTCAATTCAGGAAAGAAGTTACCATTTACTTAAGCTTGAAAACTGATATACCTTCATTTATTTTCTGGGATGTCCTATTTATGTAAGGATCAGTACTTATGAGATTTCCTTTTCATCCTGTTTTCACCTCTTTGTTCTAGGGGAAAACATTCTTTGTGGTTTTATCTATACCATATTTAGGTGGTAAGCTAAGGAGGTATTTTAAGAGTCATCCCATGGTTACAAAACTCTCTTCCATTTAATAAAACTATGAAGAATTAATGGCATATAAAGTTCAACAAATATATTTTGGGTGAGATGCATGAAGTCACCAATTAAATCAGTAGATAATTTCTGGACAGGAAAGCATATAAGTGTTTTGCTTTTTGCAAAGAGTAGATAAATCAACATGATGTTGTAATTATGTCCCGGTAGTGCAAATTCTTATTAATCCTTTAAATATGTGTACCTTCTCTCTACTGTCTGCCCTCGGCTTTCTCAACTGATGGAAAATACTGCATTGAATTTGTGATTGCATTTGTGATTGCATTTGGCTGAATGGAATTTACAATGCCTGAGTGAGCAGTGAGCTCAGAGTTCTTGTTATTATGCTTGACACACATACACTATTTCAGTCTGGTTTCAGAGTGGCCAGCAGCATCGAGGCTGCCTGGGCCAGCTTGAGTTAGGCTTTGATTGAGGGTCAGAGAAACGCACATTACATAGGAAGACTTCTTGATCTCTAAGCTATCACTGATTTTTGTTTCTTCTCCATTTCCTGAGAGATAGCAAAGTAGAATTTTCACAGATAGATTTCAGATGATGTCTTTAGTAAGCAATATTCAACCTGGAAAATGCTTTTCAATGTCAAAATGAATCCGCTGTGGAAACCTATGAGGATAATTGGAGTTGGGTACTATATGTCTCTCTGTTTCTCATTTGGGGAATAGTAATATTCTTTTGAAGGTCTGCCTATTATAAGGAAATTTAATCCAGGCATGGTGAAAATAATGGATGGTTTTAAGCTCCCCAAGAAAGAATAGATAGGTTCTGATATTATAGACTGAAGAAATAGCCAGAACACTTCTCATAATTATGTCTGTATTAAGAGCATTTCACTGATTGCCAATGACATTGTTCAACTGATGATAATTTAAAGAAATTTTCTTAGTAGCCACTCCTGATTCTTAGATTCTTGTTGAATTGAAGAAATTGACCTTCATCACATAGACTTTAAATCATTATTTAAAGAAAACAATCAAACAAAACCCCAGGATTTTAATTATTTATGCTTTTAACTATTTTATGAATATTTTGCTGTAATTATTATATTAATGCTTCTTTACCACTGTGAAGTGTCATGCAGCTATGGCAGTTGGCCTTATACAACTGAATAATTAATAGCAAAAGAGTAAATTATGATTTACAAATACAACAGATGGTCCGGGACATCATCCTAAGGCAAAGCCAAATAAACCCATCACAGCTCAATATGTAAACTCAGCCAAATACGTTACATGATATGCAGTATCTGCAACAGTCAACTGGTATGTATAGAGGAGTATATCATTTGGATATATTTGCGCATATGAACAAATTGCATCAGGGAACCCCAAAGGTGCTTTTTAAAGGACAACTGGGCTTCCTTGTTTTTCTTTGAAGACATTTCATTTCTCATCCAAGAAACTTCTTCACCTCTGACTGGATGGTGGGGAATGGAAGAATTTATATTCCTTGCAGAAAGCTGGTCATTTAAATTCTTTTAGAGGGTCATTGAGGCCACTTGAAGGTTTATCTGTGTGAGAGGTTTGTCTGAGATAAACAACACAGATTCATCCCCAACAGCCTGTGGCTGTGTTCAACAGTGAACAGTTTCTATGCTTTTTGCAGGATATTTTCTGTTTTTCACACAAGGAAGTCACAGTTGCCTCTTGAAAAAGCACCTTTGGGACAACCATGACTGAGAATCTCCATAGGCATGAATCAGGGAATGCCTCTCTGTGTTTATCAAGAAAAGCATAAGACATCCCCACTCCTGATCTTAAATGTAGATAATTCTAGAATATAATATAGTAACAAGTCTCAAATAAACTGTAAACCTTTAAATTAGTATGAAACTCTAACATATATTTTATACTTTTACCAATCTTTTATTTCAGATTTATAATGTGATTTACCAAATTTAGTGACCTGATCTAGCTCCAAGTCTCAACAAGGATCAAATCAATCAACCATAGGACATGAGTTGGATTAAACCATTTCAGGCATGTGAATTTTATTGCTTCTACTGGCAAATCATAAATATTTCAGGCCATATCATTCTATTACTAGACAAATGCCTTTTACTTTGGTATTTTCTATGCATAGGCAACATTCAAAGCTGTTCCTTAACATTCAATTTTTATGAGAAAAAAATAGAACTGGAACATCAGGATTCCTGTATGGGGTAGGTTTTCAAAATCTCTTATTTAAAAAGCACTTCTTATTTTTGACAGCAGCACTTTAATCAAAGTAAGAGGAGCAGAAAATGGGAGTTTCTTTTTTAATAGTTGTTATTAAAAGATTTTACATGCATAAGAAAGACATTCAAGAAAAAGGATATAGTAAATGTAAAGGAGGAAAAAAGAAAGAAAAAGAAATGAGACAAAGAAAAAAGAACAGTAAAAAGAAAGATAAAACAAAAGAACAGAAAACATGAAAGGAAAATTCAAAAAATGGATTCTGATCATTGCCTCAGCAGTTATATATAGTTATATAAATTCTAATTAAATCTCTCTCTCTAAGATTATATTACAATTACTTTCTATCTATAACATATTCTTTCTAATTATCAAAACAATCACAAAATCAATTTTTTTTACTGAAGAAATCCATAAGGAACTTCCAGTCATCGATGAATGTCAATAATGACCTTTCTCTAATGAAAGAACATATCTAATATTCCTTCCTCCTCCTTTTTTCCCCATAACAACAAACCTGTGAGGTGAGTTGGGCTGAGAAGCAACATATCTTTTTTAGAATTAGAATTAGAATTCTTTATTGGCCAAGTGTGATTAGACACACAAGGAATTTGTCTTGGTGCATATCCTTTCAGTGTACATAAAAGGAAAAGATACATTCATCAAGAATCATAAGGTACAATACTTGATATAGTCATTGGGTACAATAAGCAATCAAATCATACTAGGAAATAGTCAATATAAATCGTAAGGATACAAGCAACAAAGTTACAGTCATACAGTCACAAATGGGAGGGGATGGGTGATAAGGAGTGATGAGAAGATGAATAGTAATAGTAGTGCAGACTTTGTAAATAGTTGGACAGTGTTGAGGGAATTATTCGTTTAGCAGAGTGATAGCATTTGGCAGAAAACTATCCTTGTGTCTAGTTGTTCTGGTGTGCAGTGCTCTATAGTGTCATTTATCTGGAAACAAAAATGCTATGACAGCTTTGGTTTAAGTCTTTATAATGGCTCCCCATCGGGATCAAGTTGACTGAGAGTGACAGGCCCAAGATTACCCAGCCAATTTTCATGCCTAAAACAGCATTAGAATTCATGTCTCCTGGTGTCTAGCCTGGCATTTTAATCACTAGACCAAACTGGTTTATCTTAGTTGCTCTCTTGATTTAATTTTATATTTACCCTTGGTGAATATATATCTTAAATAATTCCTGGTGTGTTAACCATTTGTCTTTTCCTGTTTTCTTTTTTGTTTTCTATAAATTTCTATAAATTTTCTATAACCATCTGTGGAGGTATTTTCAGGCAAAATCCAGTTTATATTTATTCCATATTCTCAATATGGCACATATAATAAAAGAGCCACATGTTTTTAAGAGCCATATTAACTTTAACTTTATTATATTTTAAATACCTATGCCAACCAAACGTCAGATCATTTTCTCCTAACTCTAAAAATTGCCTGACTCTCAACAACCCTCATTCTATCATCTAAGCAGAACAACAAGCTTCTCAAACTTAATTTCAAATCTGGTAAACTCAGTCCTCATCCTTTCCTTGAAAACTATAACATCTTTGTAACATTCTTTGTATTTAATTCATATTTTCCCTTGCCATTTAAATTTAGATATAGCTTTTTGTCATTGCATGAATGATACAACCATCATCAAAATACGTATGACACCCAAGATGGCGACGCCCAACTAGGAAGGTGAAGACCTCGCTCCTGAAGCATTACCTCCCTATAAAGCCATCACCCGCACCAGAAACCACTTTTAAAGATGCTGTTACATCAGTAACCGTGAGTAAACCTGAGCCCAAAAAACAAGCCCAAAAACGCTAGATTCTGAAGCCGGTGGAGCCCAAATATTCCTGCTAACAGATCCGGAGCCCTCCTCTCCTTCCCCAGAGAAACAAAGCCCTCTCCTTCACTCAGAGCCTGCCTACAGAGAGCAAATAACCTACCTTCATTTGAATCCCTCACACAGCTGATAGAAGTTGTCTTCCACGCCAGACAATGCATTTCTTTTAATATCCCCCACGCAGTTTTCACATCTGTTAGCTGGCAGAAAAAAGAAATAAACAAGGAGGGAGGAAAAAGCCCTGAGGCTCGTACCCGAAGAGGGCCCCTCCATCCGAACTAAGAAGAGACTTGGCGTGGCTAGATCAAAGCTGTGGCTGAAGTAAAAGGAAAGGAGCAATCTTGCAACAGCGTGCTTAATCCTGGTGGAAAATCACTCCAATTTCTGCAGTGGAATTTTCCTTGGAAGGTGGAACTCTAAGGAGGAAAATAGCTGCGATTAACGATCCGGAGTTACTACCAGATTTAGTTGGAAGTAAAGGACAGATCGGATAAGTTAACCCAAGCCACGTGACTGTATTTTTTTTTCTACTACTCAACTTGAAGAGCTTTAAGAAAGTTTTACACTATTTCAAAAACCCTTTGAGCATCGTGTTACAACTACAGAGTAATAGCAATCTACTATTACAAAGAGCAACAAATTCCTCTCAGTCAACAACAGCATTAACCCTTTCCTTGCAGACTCTTAATACTACCTCATAACTTTAATCAAACACTGATTAACTCATTACCTCAAAACTTACAATTTTTCTACCTCATCACCTAATCAACGGTTAGATAATCAATTTCTATAAAATATTTTATTAATGGTTCAATTGATTTATTGTCCTAATTGATTAGTGTGACTAGAGTGTTTAGTGCAAATAGTGTGATTACTGACTAGTTGAAAAGATCAAGATTCATGTAATTTAATTGAATAGTAAAATCAATGATTTAGTGAATTTAAATGAACAGTGTGATTAATGATTAGTGTAATTAATTGATTAGTGTTTAGAGTAATTAATTGATTAGGCTGATTGATTAATTAATTGATTAATTAATTGAAAATAAATTAATTGATTAGAGTAATTAATTGAATAGGCTGATTGTTGCTCAGGAATATTATCTGACTAGAGAGATTACTGCAATTGATTGTTTGATGTGATATTGGCTATATAGATTACCCAAAATTGTTCCTTTAATTAATTCAATCAACGTACTATCTTAACAAACCTACCATGCCAAAAAGAAAATCCAATGTCAAACCACAACCTAAAGAGAAGATAATCCCCACCAATGAACCACAAGACTCCTGCACATGCCTTAAATGCTACAAAAATCTAAAGGATAATGAAAACTCCATCAAATGTTCTCTGTGTAAAAAATATGCTCATCATGACTGCTTGGGATTACCTGAGCAAATGATTCAATACCTAGAATCATCCAATGAGTTTCCATATCTCTGCAAATCATGCAGACCCAAACTGGATCTGTCTGAAAGAGTTGATACCATCGAAACCATTGAAACATCCCTTAACACCATAGTAGCATCCCTGGACGCCGTAAAAGAAAGAATATCCCTCATTACGTATCTGATATTAGCACAATTGAGAAAGTCCAGAAATATTTCACAAGAAGAGTTCTCCACTCCTCTACTCATTGTAGAATACCTTATGCCACCAGACTTGAAATTCTAGAACTAGAAAACCTTGAATTACGCCGTCTTCGGTCTGATTTAAGCATGGTATATAAAATCATACATTGCAATGTCCTACCTGTCAATTAATACTTCAGCTTCAACCATAACAACACAAGAGCACGCAATAGATACAAACTCAATGTTAACCGCACCAAACTTGATTGCAGGAAATACGACTTCAGCAATAGAGTGGTCAATGTCTGGAATACTCTACCCGACTCTGTAGTTTCTTCCCCAAACCCCAAAAACTTTAACCTTAGACTGTCTACTATTGACCTCACCCCTTTCCTAAGAGGTCTGTAGGGGGCGTGCATAAGCGCACCAACGTGCCTACCGTCCCTGTCCTATTGTTTCTCTTATTCTTCTTTTATTTTTCTTATATGTACCCATTTCATGTATTCACAACTATGTATACACTTATACTTATTATCTTGTAAACAATTGGCAAATCAAATAAATAAATAAATTATCCGAAGCAAAACCATCGTCCTAAGCAAAACATTCACTTTTACTACAGAAATTGTCCCCAACAGTGACAATTTTAATCTTGCCCATTTTGACATGAGCTTCTTAATTTTGTTTCAGGTCCTAACACAATTATTTTAAAATAATATGTAATTAATGTTTCCCATAGTAATAGTTAAGTATTTTATTTAAAAAAAATATCTTAAACCAGTTTTCTTCATCAGTTCTGTTTGGAAAATGGGCAAGTTTATCAACAGAGGATAAAAAGACATTTGCTGATAGATTTTACTCTAAGCTGAATAAACAATACTTGTATTCTTGCTAGGTATGGACATTTGTTTTCTTTATTAAAGTCTAATGTTTATATACAGGCTCCTTTTTTCAGTGCCTTCATAAGCTAAAACCTTTATTTGAAGAAACATTATGTGTGCAGATTATTTGCACCATACTATTGCAAAAATGAGCAAAAAACAAGAAGAATAAAAAAGTTTGAGAATTAAAAAAAACATGGCAAGATAAAATGTTTGTCTGGTTTGATTTGTTAAGTGTTTGCTATGTAAAGAAATCTAAGACTGTGAAATATTTGAGGTGTCCAAGCCTTAGGTCTACTTCTTAAGAGTAATATGCTAAGTGCAGCATTAATAAGGTCAAATAATTCTTTCTGCCTCTCACAGAAAACACATGGAGCTGTCTAAATGTTCTGGATGAATGCCCAGCCATTTTTAGATGAGCAGTAGAAACACACAAAAGCAATTCAATTCTTGTCTGTTTTCCTGTAGTTCCTTCTTTGTGGAGGCCAGAATTTTATTTCCAGACACCAAAGGCCACAAAAGTCCTCTCCATTGTAAATCTCAAGGATGAAGTTTTCTTTTATGCTTTGGGCAAGACCATCGCTCCCAGCCACATTCCTAATTGTCAGCATGAAATGAAACACTGGTTGACATATTTACAGCTAAGGAGAAATGATTGTCCGGGAGTGATCGCTCCATCTTTCCCAAGGTACATTTTATTTATGGATTTATCCTGACTATTTATTTATGTTCTTACTTTTAGCTTAGAGAGGGTTAGGAGAAAGAGCACTGATGTCCTAGGAATGATAAAAAAGGCAAGGAGCAAGAGTACCCTGAAGTCATATCCAAGCTGAAATAAGTGGATTCAAAATGAGGCCACCATTTTCAATAGTGAAGTCAGTTTACTAAATTTAAAATTTGGTGTAATCTCTAATTATTAATAATGAATGTAGCAAAATGGTTTGCAACTACAGGTGCACATGCTGGCATCTTATTCCTAGACATTTTATTGGCTGTCATTTTTTTTGGGGGGGGATGTTTTTTATATTTTTGGCTTATTATGCCATCATTGTGTTGCTGTTTTAAGCAGCTCTGGTTGAGAACAAGATGGAACCATGAGTATTCATAAGAGAAGCAAGGGGACATTGCTAGACAATGCTTGCATGATGATGTCATTGTGTAAAAGCCAGGACTTATTATAATGATATGTGGGAATGACCTTGGGAGATAAGAAAAAGATCCACTGATAAGACAATTGTTGCACAAAAGGTAACTCAGCCCTCAGAGGGGAAATAGGCATGGGAGTCTCAGAGGGGATCCCCCCTTAGTTTTGTGGAAAATAAAAGTAAAGAAAGGAGAAATACTTTCTAACTTGCAAGATTCAATTACTATAAATTTACAATAAATGTTGTGCTTTCTTTCTTTCTTTTTTATTTATCAAACTTATGTAGCCACCCAGCTCACAAACATGATTTTGGACAGTATACATTACAATAAGTAAAACAACAGTTAAACACAGTTAAGTATGAGCTGTGGTGGTGCAATGGTTAGAACGCAGTACTGCAAGCTAATTCACTGCTCACTCCAGGAGTTCGATTCTGAGCATCTCAAGCTTGTCTAAGCCTTCCATCCTTCCAAGGTTGGCAAAATGAGGACCCAGATTGTTGGGGCAATATGCTGACTCTGTAAACCACTTAGAGAGAGCTGTAAAGCATTGTGAAGTGGTATATAAGTCTAAGTGCTATTGCTATTCTATATTAAGTTTTTGTTAGTGTTGGTACTTATGGTTTCTCTGGACTGTCTCAAAAGACTGACATATTTTTGCATTAGACATTGGAATATAAATGCATAAATCCAGCACTGACCTGAGGATCTAATCATATGTATAGCATTATCTGACATCATTACAATGTTTTCCAAAGGCCTCTGGATGGAAGGACTGCTCTGGAGATGATTAGATTCAATATGCTCTTCTGAAATATAAATTCCATTATGCCTTGGGATCTGAACATACCATGAATCAGCTTCTCTTCTACATACTTTCTATCTTGACAAGGCCAGAAATTTGTTATATGGCAACCTGAGACATGACTTCTCGGATTAAGTCAAGTATGTTATGGAGAACATTTTGATCTCAGACCTCAGTGGAGATCTTCCTGTTCACCGAGGCATTTGGTTGAATTTGTTGCTCTGTCATTTGGTGCATTACTGCCTCATAAGATGGATTCATGATTTTAATTTTAATAGTTATACAGTTTAGTAGTATAAAGCTATCTATATTTTATTGCCATTTTCTTGCAAAGCAGCTGAACAATTTTGTAAATGGAAATCAATAAGCAAAGAAATATTTTTTTCCAGGGGGCATAAATGCTTTCAGTCAGAGTAATAACAGTGATGAAGATATTAGTAGACTGTGTATTATATGACTGTGACCTTTGATATCTCAAGGAACACACATCCACTTGCCAATAGCTTTATGGACACAGATTTAGATATAGATGTTAACCTTTGAAGGGTGGGACCTTTTAGGACTATCAAAGGGGCTGCTTCCCTAATATGACAAATAAATAAATAAATAAAATTACCCTAGTTGGGAAATTTAGAGCTACAGGAGACCTTCATTTGAAGAAAGTCTAACTTTTAGAAATCCATTCATCAGTCACATGAGAAAAGACTATCGGACATTCCTTGGAAAGCTTTCATTTTTACTTGCTTGTTAGAAACAGAGGGAAATTAACACGGAGATGCCTCAACCAACCATAACCTCCTTTTGTTGTCATAGCTTGCTTCCATGTATTGAGACATGTTTGAAACAGAGATGATTGTTTTGTCAGCTTCAAAACATTACCATGCTGCCATTGGCAAAGCACAGAAAGCCTGAATTTCAAAAAGTTACATTTCTGGGTTGTGCAGTTTGAAGAGCTTTTAAAAGAGTTCAGAGCAGAACATTTTTTAAAATCAATATTATTATTTTTAAATTAAACTTTGGAGATAACTATGAAAACAGGTATGTGAATGTTTTGTTCTTAAGCTTACTTATAAAGAGGTAATAGGCAGATACGTCAGTTTTTCCATGTATTTATTTTCTGTTGCAACAGGCTATGTTTTTGCTGTCAATGATGTAAGCAAGATACCCACTTGTCTATTATTGCTTTTGGATTAGTTTTCATTTTTCACTTTTATAATTGGTTTCTGTGTATTCCCTTTTTATTTTATTCATAAGACTAGAAGGCATATCTTTCAGGGGGGTAGCATGACTATGCATAACAGCTTTTCCCAACATTTATCTCCTTGCAGATAATCATATCATGACTTAGTGAAGCAAGCTGGGGAGATAACAAGAATTCAGAGACAGAAAGATTATTCAAGAGTAATAGAGAAAGGAACCAAAGTGTTAAAAGTTAAAAAAAAATCCATCCCTTAGTCAGAAGCAGGATAAGAAAACAAAAGGGAAATCAAAGGCACAGAATTCCAGTTCCTCACTTACTCTCATGAGTAAGTGTTGAAGGAGAACACATAGGACTTTTCTTCCAGTGGCATGGTGTCATTCTAATTCACATACCTGCAACTTAGGTACAAAGGAAGGTAGCTCAGCAAACTCCACCTGTAAAGAGAATCAACTGATGTGTCAGCTGGGAAAAAGGGAATCCAAAGGAGAAAGGAGCACTGGTGAGGGCCAATTGAAAATAGATCAGGGCAAGAGAGCGAATGAGCATTGGATCTGGGCCATCAAGGAGGAGATGCAAAAAAAGAGCCAAGTGGATAGTGGAAACTGCTCCAGGAGACATTTGCAAGGGCACTAACTCTGAGGAATTATGTGAAAAATATGTTTGGCCTTTAAAATATGCAACTTCCTAGCTATTGGCTAATACAGAGAGGGGGAAAAAAACCAACCACATTGTCTGAACAAGCCACTTAGGAGCTGGGCAAAAGAATGTATTGCCATTGAGTTCAATAGCTATAAAGTTGTATTAATCTATCTGTATAAATATTTTTGAAGGCCTGTACATTTACTGCCTAATGTAAAAATGTTCTTTGCTTTGAATAGAAGCAAAATATTAAATAAATAAATAAATAAATAAATAAATAAATAAATAAATAAATAAATAAATAAATAAATAAATACATACATACATACATACATACATACATACATACATACATACATACATCTTTTTGTGACTGGAAGCATGTTTTGGCTTTACTGAATCTAGGAAAGTGAAAGGAATGGCTCCTTGCAAGCTTCTGCTATTTAGAAAACAGGCACCAAAATTGTTAAAATGTTAGGAAGAAATTAGGAAATTCAGCTAATAGTACACTTGACAGTTTCCCTCAAAGGACAGTTTCTCAAATTCAAAGTCAGTACTGGTGGAAAACAAAAGGCTCCCATAGAGAGCTCAATATTGAAATGCAAGAGGGATCAGACCAAGCTGAGAATGATTGAAATACAACTCCACAAGAGGAGATTTTCACACAGAACACAGACTTTGTCCTACATTCAATTTTGTCACAATATCCTCAGCAGCTTTCATCTTATTCCCAAAAGCAAACTCTGCCATTGGTGGCTAAAGGAAATTATTGCATCTTCTTCTTTTATTTATCCCCTGTTTTTAGCAGAAAGCAAAGTTAAAAAAAAAATCTGCCAAATGAAACAAAACAAAAATGAATTTAAGTGAACTTCAGCAAACCAGCAACTGCCTGCTTCTTTATGGCAAAGCATCAGCCGTGAACTAGGAAAGTAACCTATTGAACTTAAAATATATTTAGAATCACACTGTGCATTATTATTCCTGACTTGGTTGCAGGATTGTTGAAATTTGCTGATGGCTTCAGAGAAGGCCAAACCTCAAGTAGTATGCAAATACTGTTACTCTGCCTCGTCTTTGTTTATGTTTATTTATGTGTATTTAATTATTCATTCAACAATGCTGTCAGGATGATTCGACAAAAAAACAAGATGCTAGAAATAAATATAGATAAGTGTGCCAGATGATCAAAAGAGCAAAGTTAGTAACCTAAGAAAGGTGAATAGACATTTTACAACAAATGTTTCTCTGCTTTCTTCACAACTCCACTTGGTTGCCCTCTAAGCCTCTGAGGTTGCTCAAAGAGATGTTAATGGAGAGAAATTTAGTTCTGCCAGAAGTGTCATTTTCTGGCAAAAGGGCACACTGAAGTTGCATTCAAATAATACTTAGTAAAGGGTTTTTTTTAAGGGGAAAAGCTATTGCTAAGTGTATTGATGAAATGCAATCATTGATGTTTTTCTAACATCTTCAGAACTTCGGCAAGAAAAACCAAAAGTAAACATATGCATTAGGTGAAACATGGCTTAATAGCAGTAATTGTGAGGGGGATCTTGAAGTCCTCATGGACAATCAACTAAATATGAGCCAGCAATGCAATCCTAAATTGCATTAGCAGAGAAATTGAATCAAGATCACAGGAGGTACTAGTATCACACTATAAAGCCTTCATAAGGCCACACCTAGAATACTGCATCCAGTTTTGGTCATCACACTATTAAAAAGATGTTGAGACTTTAGAAAGAGTGCAGAGAAGAGTAACAAAGATGATTAGAGGGCTGGAGGCTAAAACATATGAAGAATGGTTGCAACAACTGAGTATAACTAGTTGAGTGAAGAGAAGGATTAGAGATGATGTGATAGCAGTGTTGCAATATTTGAGGGGCTGTCACACAGATGAGAGGAGCAGCCTATTTTCCAAAGCATCCAAAGGCCAAACAAGAAACAATGGATGGAAACTGATTAAGAAGACATTCAATCTAGAATTAAAGACATTTTGTGACAGTGAGCACAATCAACCAATGGAAGAGCTTGCCTTCAGAAGTTGTCCCTGCTTCATCAGTGGAGGCCTTCAAGAAGAGACTGGGCATCCACTTTTTAGAAATGGTATAGGGTCTTCTGTTTAGGTGGGGAGTTGGATTAGATGACCTACAAGGTCCCTTCCAACTATGTGAATCTGTAATAAAATTTTAGAAATATATATCTATGCAAGCAGGTGAACTTCTGAGTATATAGCAGTTTGTTTAAAAGAAAAACTGAGTTTCCGGTTCACTTTGAAAATGTAACAAAATCTTTGTGTAAATAACTAAGTTTGGGTAAATAAATCAGTTTCAAGACCAAATCTCATTTTAACATTTGATGTACATTTGATATCCAATATAATTTTTGAGAAATGGATGCTTTGATTTGGGAGATAACAATTCCAAAGTTAGTAATTTATTAATTTTCTTTGGGGCTAAACATTCACTCCTAAAAATCTGGGGGGTCATTTTTTTCCCTTCACTGTTGTCCAGTTTTTGGAGATTGCCTGGACAAGTCCCTGCAGTTTTCTTAGCAAGGTTATTCAGAAGTGGTTTGCCATTTCCCTTTTCCTAGGGCTGAGAGAAATGACTGGCCCAAGATCACCCAACTGGTTTTGAGATTAAGGTGGGACTACAATTCATGGTCTTTCAGTTTCTAGCCCAGGGCCTTAACCATTACACTAAACTGGCTCCTAAAATAATCCTAAATCATATAATGTGTTTAAACTATTTCCAATATTAATAAGCTGTGTTAGGAAGATTATTCTGAGTAAATATTCCCTAAGAATAATTAAGTATTATTTCCTAAGTATTTCTAAAGTCAAATTGTCTATTATATGATTCCTAGGCACGTCTCCAAAATAAAAGTTGTAAACTGAGATTTTATATTATTTACAGGATAGAAAAAAATGGAGGTTTTTCTGCCAAGAATCCTCACCCCTGTTCTTATCATAACATACTAGAGTGCAGTGGTTAGAATGCAGTATTGCAGGTAACTCTGCCCATAATATAGAGTTCGACTGGCTCAAGGTTGACTCAGCCTTCCATCCTTAAGGCTGATAAAATGAGGGCCCAAATTGTTGGGGGCAATATTCTAAATGTATAAACTGCTTAGAGAGGGCTGTAAAGCACTATGGAGTGTTATATAAGTCTATTGCTATTTTACATTCAGTAAGAAGAATAGGACATTTTTCCTCTTGATTCAGTTTCATCTAAGGTCCAGAATGGAATGAGTCTATCTGTTTCTCTATACATGGACAATTTATGGGTATATCATAATAGAACAGTTGGGAATCAAATTTTGAAATGAGTATTTTATTTTGCAGGCAATCATTGTCAAAGAGAACATGGTGAAATATAGCTAGTTAGTGTAACAGCTTACATAAGTGTGCAACTCAGAGCTGGGCACCATTTCAGTGGTAATAAGAGCAAAATTTCTCCCAGAGTTCAATCTGTCCAGTTACTTTTGTACATTAACACTTAGAAAATGGAACATTATTGTGCCATCAATACAGAGTTATTTTATTACCAAGTTTCAATAACACAATCTCAGAATGCCAGGGTGGGTCTCTGGGTTGCAAATAGGATATTGATGGCTGGTCTTGGTACTACAATTCATTTTGAGGTTTGTGCATTGTAAAAAAAAAAAATATTGAATTCTATGTTGCCAACATAGTGTGAAAATAAAGAACAAGTGGTTTTTTTAAAAAAGACTGAGGATGGTAAATAAAAGGAGGCAGAGTCTCTGGGTGAGAAGCAAAAAAGGTAGGATGACAGAGAAGGAAGGAAGGAAGGAAGGGGAGAAGGAGGAGGAAGAGAAGGAGAAGAAGGAGGAGGAGGAGGAGGAGGAGGAGGAGGAGGAGGAGGAGGAGGAGGAGGAGGAGGAGGAGGAGGAGAAGAAGAAGAAGAAGAAGAAGAAGAAGAAGAAGAAGAAGAAGAAGAAGAAGAAGAAGAAGAAGAAGAAGAAGAAGAAGAAGAAGAAGAAGAAGAAGAAGAAGAAGAAGAAGAAGAAGAAGAAGCTTAAGGTTCAGCTGAAATGCTATGTTCACTGAAACAAACATTAGTTGTTGAAAGTGAGTTGATCAGTATGTGAACAAGCAAAGGGAACAACTTAAAGTAAGAGGAATTACCTGAATATAAATACTTAAATAGGGGAAGTAAAAGCCTCTTGTCTTTCAGTCACTCTTGATTTACCTTCTTGTATATTTCCCGTCTTGTCTTTGTCAGAACTTCCTCCCACAGCAAATGCTTTGCATTTCATTCATTTGACCTGAAGACAGTTTCTTAGCTGGATTGATCTAGCCTATTCATTCCACTTTGATGATTCACAGCAGAATACTTTGCTGTCTGGACAAGGTGCTTCAAGGAGGATGTTTTGTCAGTGAAGCATCCCCCAAAACTTGTGCACAGCCCTCATAAAGAGCTGTGACAGTGACAGCCATAGTGATGGTGGGTAACCTTATTTACTTCCAGGGTTTCCAGTAACCTGGTCATAATAACTTTGGCTGAACAAGAGTGACAGGCCTAAAGACACCTGGTGGGATCAGTGCTTAAGGGTATGCTTGAACATGGAAATCCATAACTCTATAGTAACCATGGGTTACTATACACAGCAGCCATCACATATCTAAAAATAAGCAAGGAATGTGCTTACTGATTTGTGACGCCCTGTATCATGCTGAGACAGTTGATAAGCAGAAACAAGGAGTCATCAATAACTCTTGTTCATTTTGACACACACACACACACACACACACACACACACACACACACACAGATTGCTCATTTTAAATCTATTCAATCTCTCTTCCTCTCCCCACCACCTCCCTCTCTCTCTTTCACACACACATACACACACACACACACACACACACACAGAGAGAGAGAGAGAGAGACAGACAGAGACAGACACACAGACACAGAGCAGTGGTGGGATTAAAAAAATTACTACTGGTTCTCTGGGCGTGGCTTGGTGGGTGTGGCAGGGGAAGGATACAATAAAATCTCCAGTCAAAGGTGGTATTTGCCAGTTCTCTGAACTACTCAAAATTTATTCCAGAACTGGTCAGAACCTGCTGAAAACCACCTCTGACACAGACAGAAAGAGAGAGAGATTGCATTTTTTTAAATCTAGGTAAATATACCAGAGTGAAACAGGTTTATTTATTGACAGGACTGCTCCAAAACCTGACTTTGTGGAAATTCTTTTTTTTTTCTTTGTGTATATTTCAGATCCTTTCACTATTAACATCTTTCTAGGCTGCCTTGTGGGATGTTTTTGTAAAAATTGCTAGCCCTTGCACAACTCTCAGGATGTAGCCCTACATAGGGTCAATCTTTCTCTTAATTCCAAACCATTAGTATGGTTGCTTTTGATTTATACTGAAACAGAGACATTGTTTATGACAATGAGATTTATCTCTCAGAGGCAAGTACATCTTTTTATTATGAAAAAAGAGTTAGCATTTATTTCAGAGATCACTTCTTAAAGAAGCTGGGAAAAATACTCGGAGAATTACAGATCTGCTTCTTATGATATTTGTGATTTGTTTTGGAGTGCTACTCTGAACAGCGGATGATGGCAGATGTAAATTTCACTATCTTTTTTTTTTTAGCATCTCATTCAGATAATTCAGATTAGATAAGCTTGCCCAAGAGAAGGAGATAGCAAATATAAAATCATCCATTTTACGTTATCACTGAAACCAACAGTTATGTGCAAGGTTTTTAAAACATTCAGTAGCTTTACTCCGGCAAGTATTAAATGGGATTAGGCTTCTTTAATCAAATACTTAACACTTCTGAATATTCTCACTTTGATCAGAAGGCTAGATCTGACAAATGATTCTAGCCTGGATAAAATGAATTGCCTTATACAAATTTAGTCAGATGTAATTCCCATTAAATCTATTACTTCCATGTATGCAAGATGGTTCACTATACTTTACAAAAAGTGAATGATCATTTGGAAAGGATCTAAAAGGAAGGTGCACATACATATATGAGTTTATTTATGGCAAAGATCCACAATTTAGAGACCACCTATTTTTTATTTTTTTTGCCAGTATGTAAATGGCCAAAAAAAAACCTATGGATAGTTGACTGACTATCACAACATTTTTCGCCCTTTACATCAAATGCAAATGCAAACAAATTTCACTTAGTGCATAAACAGTGGAATGTCACATTAGAGACTCATAGTATGGCATATGTGACCATTTTTTTCTAGATGAGAAGCCAGGGGTGGGCTGCTACAGGTTTGCCCGGGTTTGAGTGAAACTGTAGTTAATGTTATGGCTGGTTCAGCAAACTGCCAAATTCTACATTGCAGCAGGTTTTCATTTTTTTGGACCCATGGTTTTAAATAAAACTATTTCATATAGGATATGATGATTCAATAATGATTCAATAATGATTCAAACAAATATGTATAAATGCTATGGCTATTATCATATGTTAGAAGCTGTATTTAGTTTTTATTTTTTTTAAAAAAAACTGATCTGGAAAAATAACCTTATATTTCTAATATATACCGGTATGTCTTCTCATAATTCTACATAGATTGGATACTATAGAAAGTCACACTAAATTCAGTAGGGCTGCCTCTATGTTTAGAATCTGACTGTAAAACATTCAGTTTGTATCTCATTACTTTGATATATTTAGGTTCAGTTTCTCCAGTTACCCACTTTTTTTTCTGTTGTGTATACATTGAATTCCTATTCATATAGTTTGGATTATCCAAATGTTTTGCCTTCTGCTATTTTACTTTCCATCTGCATGCTGCTGTAAATGTCCATTTGTGTGGAAGAAGCTTTGTCCCAGGAACAAATTAAAACGATCTCCTCTAAAAGGATTGGTCCATTCCTTGTCAAGTTTCAAGTTAACTCAGTTGAGTTCTATTACTATGTTGTTGAAAAAAAAAAACACCCTTTGAAATACTTCTCTGGTTTAAAGAGCAATTAAATGCTACCAAGAATGAGAGAAACAGGTAAATTACAAATGTTCTAAAAATCAATATCACTAACTACAGGCACTGTGAAGTCTCTCAGTTGCAAATATGCTGAAATCAGCAAGACACACAGAGAGTATAGTCTTTTAACATCTAAGTGGTATTAAGACTGATATCTGAATGAGAGTTACTAGAGAATAAGTTTCCTTAACTTCTAAATAAATTGCAGAATTTATTTAGTTCACCAAATGGCTAATGTGGCCCAAGGCAATGTGAGGGCATTATAATTTAAAATGAGCCGGAAACCAACATTTGGCAAATTTTCTTCCTTGCTGTCTGCCCTGGAAAAAAAAGTTAATTGAAAGAATGCATTGTGGTAGAGGTGACCAATGTAATATCCAATGTATTGACCTCTATCTCCCCAAGACCATATCAAAGTGATTAGGTGTCAAAATGACAAAATTCTAGCAGCACACATCTTTACATAAAATTAACATGGTGATGGGGGAATGTAAGCAGGAGCCTCCCTGATTGTCAGTCCTAAAAGATAGGTTAGATTAAAAAAAAAAAAACCAATACAGTGTAACTCAGAAGCACTTTTATTCTAACAGCTAGACTAACTGTATCTTGTGTTAGAGTTTGCAGCAATCCAACCAGAACACAAGCAAATAATTCAGCAGGATTCATTTATAGAAGAAACTTCTTTATATACAATAATATACAGTATGATGCATGTATACAATACCCCTGCAACCAGAACTCAGAATCCAGTAGTCACAATCACAGAAGCAATATATTACAGTTACCCTAAGCCACGCCCAGGCTCTGAGGCATCTGATCTAACTCACAACAGATGCTGTTTCTTAGTCACCAAAGAGTTCCCATTGGCTGACTTGTTGTTATGTCTATCCCAGCTCATAATTTCTTATATACTGACATCTTGCAAGTCTGAATTTATCTTTGTGAAAACAAGGGAGGGTCTTGTTTGCAATGGTATGATAGACCTTGGGAGAGTGAGCCAAGAAAGTCTGCCAACTGAAGGACAAATAAGAGAAAATATAGCCTGCAGCTGGATAGTGGGTGGGGCAAGAGGCCCTCTTTTATTTCTCAGACTATAAAGGAGACGGGGTGGGGACTGTATTTTCAGACCTTGTAAGATTCTGTTAATGTAGTTTTATAATTAAATAGAATTAGCCCATCTATTTTTGTTTCCCGCCTGGTCAAGAGTCTCTTCAGAACCTCTTGCTCCCCTCACTATCCAGATGCACATTATGCTATCTGTTATCTGACCATTCCTTTGGCAGCACCTCTTGGCCCAGCTTTTTAAGGTCTTTCCAACATACTTTACAGTTTCTGAGCCTTTTTCTCAAACTATTTTCTAGCCTCAGCTCAAGTCCCATTTATCTGACTGTTGCCTTGGGAGCAGCTCTTCTTCCTGTCCTTCAAGGCCATTGAAGACCTTTGATATACCAGGCGATCTCAAACTGTTTAACTCATTGACCCCTACATAAAGTTTCAGATTGTTCATCAATCTATAAAATTATATGAAAAAAATCTAATAAATACTATTTATTAGATCTAATAAATACTATTTATTAGTGTTACTATATTAGTATTAGTATAACTAACACCAAGACCAACAATGGATAGGCTTGCTCAACCACTTGGAAAACCCTGTTTTGCACCAAAATTTCAAAATGACATTTTTGTTTCTACCCAATTTCTACCCATTCTCTGGAATTTTTAAGAGTGAGCATAAGAGGAGAAAACAGAGGCAAATCCCCTTCAGTATCAATGGGGAAACAGAATTTGGTCAATATTTAGTAACACCATAGAGTGATGTTGACTTTGCAGCATTAATCTTAAGGACAGGCATGCTGTAGCAATAACATATTTCTCTCCTTCAGCCTTAATAGCAATATATTAAATTCAGACTTGCATTTAGAATCAATGAGAGTTAATATCTTACAAATACTATTTATCATGCTTCTGACTTTTATGCATAAGCAATATATGCAATTAATGTTAGTAGTTGCATAATTTTTCCTTTAGATACTTTTAGTTCTTTTTTCTTATCTCAAGTTATGCTTCATTTCCTCCTGCTCATGAACCTACATATTACAGTCTATTTTCTTTATAGTGTATAGTTTTATGTCAGGATAGACAATGCAGTAAATCACTGCTGTCTTGCTCAATACATTTCTTATGCAATTACTCATTTACATTTGAAGCTTGTTAGATTTCATACTGATCTTTACTGTTCTGCAATTATTTCTAAGAATTGAAGGAATAACACTTTTTAAAAGAAAAATAAAATAAAATGGCAGATTTCAGTCATTACACTTTGTCATCAGTCTGAATTCTGCAGGAATGCAAGATAAGAAAATCTAATAATTACAGGCTGAAAAATAGTGAAGCATTAGATTGTATTATGAAAGGACATGAAATAAAAATAGACTAGATAATTACACCAATCCATCTGCAGTCAGGTAGAACGGGGTCTGAATAGAATTCATAGAATCCATAGAATTTCTGTGTTCTGATATCTAACTTGGTCCAAGCAGACTTATGCAGATGAATTCTGTTCTCTTTGACTGTTCAGTGATGTCTCCAACCTGGTGTCCATGGCTGTTGGAATAGTCTAGGAAAAGTAGAATTTCATGAGCTACAATTGTTACCTTAGGCAACAGAAAATGGAAGATAGTTCATACGTCTCTTGATCCAGCAAGTATTTCATCTTTTCACCTTATTTTTTCTCTCCATCATGTAGATTCCCATATATACACGGATGAAATGCCTTCCTCACAAACTTTAACAGGATGTCCTTCCTAAAAAATAAATGTCTAGCTGTGGAAGCTGGGTTTCATTCCCCACCCCACCCCCGCACACCAAAAAAAAAAGATTATTATATATGCACATTTGTAATTTTCTATTTTGTTTTGCAATTTTGTCTCGTGCATAATTTACAATAATCCAGGAATAGTGACTTTGCAATTTGTTTGAGATAGACAACATTGTCTCTATCTAGCAGTTGTAGCAACACACAATTTTTATCTCCAAACCTCTTAGATGATCTGTTTTAATGAGGGAATGACAGGATTAAGAATTAATTGGAAACTTCTTTTAATGTTATATTAAACAGCCACCTGGACAGAGAGAATACATTAATGTTTAGCATATTGTTGTCAATATGTGGAACCAATGATCACTCCATCTCATGTTAGGATGGATATTGGACTGTCAGTCTCCCATTGCCAATGCAGCAAATCAACATATTGCTCAAGGTCATTCATTTAATATCTCTACGGCTTTCTTTCTTTTGGTTGACAATGGAGAGAAGTGTATGTAATTGTGTGAGTATTCATTCATTCAAGAACTGGAATAAATTTGCAAAAAGTATAAAGCATTCAATAGCGGAATGAGAGAAGAGAATTTGGCCCCAATATTTTATTCAAAACAAACAAACAAACCCAGATTTGGTCGAATAACTGTAACATTCCCAGCTGCCAATTTAACACAGTAATGATTATACTTAATGAAGCATGCCCCTAACAAGCAAACAATATCTTTATTCCTCTGAGGGATCCTTTCTTTGGGGGCAGCTGAATTAGAATGATGCTCTGAATAAATTTAATTGCCTTATTAACCTGTTGCGCATTCCGATTAAGCCCCAAAGCTTAAGTCAATTTAGACTCATTTGCTCCAATCCAGAGATCTGTAATTATGTTCCATGGATTTTTTTTCCCACTCAGAAAGAATTGCTAAATCAAAGTAGCAACTCCTATTGTAGACAGCATTGGTTGATTTTAAGGAAACAAAATTGACGCACCCATAAAACTGATGAACATTTAAGAATTAAATCATACTTGTATGGATGCACTAGTAATGTTAATTACCAGGGTATCTTTTAGACTACAAGCTAACTCTGTTCAAGAGTTAGGACGATATTATATCCAGTCCTTTCTGGACTGTTTTAAGTCTCAATAGTCCATAGAGCAGCAGCTTTACAAAACAGCCTTTTGACAAGTTATAGAGTTTTGGTAGAGCCTACCAAATCTACTTTCCCAAAGTACGGGTCATCCTGGACTTAACAACCACAACCGAGCCCAAAATTTCTGTTGTTAAGTGAGTTTTGCCCCCATTTTACAACCTTTCTTGACCCGGTTGTTAAGCGAATCTGGCTTTCCCATTAATTGTGTTTGTCAAAAGGTTGCAAAAAGTGATCACATGAACTTCGGACACAGCAATGCTTATGAATTTTGATCACATAACTATGGGAATGCTACAAAGGCTGTAAGTGGTCATAAGGCACCTTTTTTCAGTGCCATTGTAACTTTGAACAGTCACTAAATGTTGTAAGTTGAGGACTTCCTGTAAACTGGACCCACTTTATAATTTCTCAATTATTGGCCCTTTTTTGCATTGTGCTTTTCCATTTTCACTCTCTATAGTGAAGATACAATGCTATGAATAAGTTGTTCATACTGCTATGCTTATTGCCTGACTGCTGGCCTCTGTAACAGCAGATCAGCTTGGAAAGCAGTTGCTAGTGGTACCCATGCAGCACCATCAGACATGGTGCAAAGTTATGTAATGAGGAAAGAAAGAAAGGAAGGAAGAAAGAAAGAAAGAAAGAAAGAAAGAAAGAAAGAAAGAAAGAAAGAAAGAAAGAAAGAAAGAAAGAAAGAAAGAAAGAAAGAAAGAAAGAAAGAAAGAAAGAAAGAAAGAAAGAAAGAAAGAAAGAAAGAAAGAAAGAAAGAAAGAAAGAAAGAAAGAAAAGAAAGAGAGAGAGAGAGAGATTGGACTGCTTAGAACAGGGATGTCAAACTTGCGTCGTGATGTGACATATCACAACTTTTTCCCCTTTGCTAAACCAGATGTGGGTGTGGCTGGAGTGTGACACATCCAGTCTGTGGACAACGAGTTTGAGACCCCTGGCTCAGAAGGATTGAGACAAATAATTTTCAAAACTTTTCTAATTAAAAATTTATTCTGAGACCTCATGAATCGGAAGTATTTTATCATTATCAATTTTATATAATATGTGGAGACTCTAAGTATGTGTCAAGCATTGTTTGAAGGAAGGAAATACAGAATCAGACCTGTATGAACCAAATTGTCTCATAAATGGCTGAAATGGACCACAAGAGTATTCCAAGAAATTAACTTTGTCAATGGCTCTTCAGAAAGAGTGTTGAATATGAGTTCATGTTGTGGGCAACCTGTTGTTCCACACCCCACTGACTTATTTCATACTTTGTTCCCAGGTCCCATTTGCCAGCCTTTTTTCTAAGTATTGTTACCTAAAACTACATCTATATCACTGTTGCCTATTGGGTTATTATTCTAGTAGTGTAAATGGGTAATGAATTTCAAGAGATGCATCAATATTTCCATTATTTGTTTAAAAATAAATAAATCATTTTATAAGAGTATTTAAATGTGGGGACAATTATTTACAGAAATTGCTTATTATTCATTTTAAATCTGTATTTGTCTCATGGTCACCCAAAGTAAATATAGAATCCACACAATGTATGAAATATATCGTCTAACATAAATACATTATTTATATTTAATCATATACAGTGATATTAAGTTATTAAGTATGAGCATATTTATGATGAATAAGCAATCATTCTTTATTAGAAATATGCAGTGCAATTCAATGAATACATTATTCAACTGATATTGTTCAGCTATAAAGGAATATTTTTCATAAAATGAAATTGTTTTGCTTTAAACCTCAGTGAAATAAATTTGTGGAAGGATTTACATGATGAAATAATGCTCATTGTATTTGCTTGGAGCAAGAGCAGAAATAATTTGGATTTTTTTTAAAAAAAAATATTGAATCATATTGGTACCATTGCCAAATTGATTTGTATTCCAATGGAATTTGTGGATCTCTCATTTGATTCTTTCTTTATCTAATAAATTAAATAAAGATGTTACAGGATCATGATGTAACAGAAAACAATAAAAATTGCTATACCATCAGCAGAATTAATACGTGATGAAAAATGCACTATGGATAAAAACTATAGTAGATTTTCTCTAAGCTATTGATATATCTATTTATGAACTTCTCTGAAATAATTTGATAATATAGAATTTATGCCAACATCTAGTTAAGTCCATAAGATATCTGAAGTACACATGGACAATCTACATATGCCTCAAATATTGTTTGAAGTAAGTGAATATAGAATCGATCAGGAACAACAAGGAATGTTTTGAACTAGGGTTTCAAAGAAAGGAAGAATTTATGAACAAGACCAACAGACCAATAGTTGTAACTATTTGGAAGCATCCTTTTTAAGAATGGAGCAGTAACACAGATAGGCAGATGATAGACAGACAGACAGACAGACAGACAGACAGACAATCAATCATATTCTTATTAGTTTTACAAACTTCTGGTATGTAAATTTCCAGTTGCAAACTTTATCTTAATTTCTAATTCATCTATAATTTGCATTAATTAATGAATTAATTTTCAAATGCTAGTCTTTCAAATGTCAGAAAAGAGATTAGGGGAGGAAATTAGGGTTTCAGTGGACCAGCTATTTTTTACTTAGCAATGAAATATTTTCTGTATTCATATTTCTGTATTAACATTTCCTGTTAATCAGTGGTGGGATCCAAATTTCTTAACAATTGATTCTGTGGGCATGGTCTTATTTGTGGGTGTGGCTTGGTGGTCATGTGGGTGGGCGTGGCTTGGTGGTGCTTGCTTGTAAGTGTGCAAATAATCCGGTGAAGACACTGGAGGAGTCGCTCAGGTAGACCTGCCCCCTCCGCAGTCCTCCTCCTACAGAAAACAGCCATTCCCTGAGCTAAGAAGGCAAGGAGCTGCAGCTCGGATCACCCAATTCCTAGGACTGCCCCCAAATGGTCCCAATTCAACGTGGAGAGGGCAGCTCCCCCTGGCAATCCCCCTTTCCCTCAGTGCTCTGACTTCCCATGGCCCGCCGGCCTGAACGCCAGTGGTTCGATTTGCCAATTCTCCTAACTGCACAGAATCATAACAACCAGTTCTATAGAACCGGACAGAACCATTAGAATCCAACCCCTGCTGTTAATATATCCATACTACAGTATATTCTTTGGGGTAGTATATACTATTTATAAAGAGTTGGAAATAGATTACTCTCATAAAATTCCACATAAATATTTGCCTTTTGTAATCCTAAAAATGGTAAGTTCTAATAAGGATCTAGATGTTGGGAAAAATTGAAGGCAAAAGGAGAAGAGGACAGCAGAGGATGAGATGTTTAGACACTGTGATTGACACAATGACTGTGAATTTGGGAAAACTCCAAGAGATAGTGGAGGACCTCTAGCATACTATGGTCTATGGAGTCACAAAGAGTCAGACATGAGTTAGTGACTGAACAACAACAATAAGGAATTATCATGGTCATTCATACTAGGAGAAACCCTAGGGACTTGATATAATATTTGGAACAGATACAATTTAATTGCATATAAAACACATTAAAATTTTATTATTTGTTTATCATCTGAAAATTACATAACATTACAAAAATCCAAACAATGCAACATATAGCAAAGTACAAATGTTTTGCTACCATTTACTGTCCAGCTGGAGTCCCATATCTAATAGACTTTCTACAAAAGTTTCCCAACTTTTCAATATCCACTGCTAGAAAGTAACAAAGGAGAGAGATAAATTTATACATTCTTAGATGAATTTGCATGACTTACAGTAGGACTTTATTAACATGGAGACTTGTTCGACAAAGAAACATCATCTTTGTGGTCATTGCGGTTGAGTTCAATTATATATCCTTCTATGTTCATGACATTGGGAATTGCATACTGATAGCTATCATAAAACACTTTTATCAACCATCTACAGAAATGATAGCAAGATGCTGTGGATCATAGACTTAAAATATAAATTGTTTTCTTGCAAAGTCTTTTGATGACAGTTGTATCAAACTACTTTTCATGGAAGTGAAGCTGAGAAATCTAGCAACCAAATGCTGGCAGAATTTCTACCTCTTTTTTCCTATTAAACTTGAGTTGTGTTCAGGAATCTTGAATGTAATGGAAATCAAGATTTGACAAGTTAGGCTCGGAGTCTGTTTAGAGAAAATCTTTTTATTATTGGGATTTTAACAATTTGACAATATTGGTTTGTGGTTAGTGGCAAAAAATACAATAGAATAGAAACATTAGCAGTAGTAATGCCTGGGAGTCTGGTAATGATGGAGAGGTCTTAAAATGGGCACATTAAGCTGATATAGAATGAATTCTTCTGCTGATCATTATTTTAGGGTGTGTTTTTTTCAAATTGGTAATGGAAACATTGTATATGTTTGTACACTAGCTTTTAGACTTGCTCACTTAGATCAAATGGGCAGCCATGCAAATTGAAATTGATTATGAAAATTCACCACACTTGTGAATGTATGCAGCTCTGGTTTAGTAGAAGCATAACTAAGTAACTGAGATATTTGACTAGTGGATGCAATCAATGGGTATCCATCAAGTTTGAACAAGAGAAGCCAGTTGTAGTATCCCTGCCATCTTAAACCCATTCAAGTTAAAACAAGATTAGGCAGCTGAGTTCCTCTAGAAATTTTGTCCATGGGTATTCTCAATTATCCAGGTCATGGTTGAGGCAACTGGACTTTCTTGGGTTTTTTTTTTCTTTGAAAATATTTTGTTTCTCATCCAAGAAGTTTCTTCAGTTCTCTGAAGAAGCTTCCTAGATGAGAAGTGAAATGCTTTCAAAGGATAAAAAAAACCAAAACTAAGAAAGCCCAGTTGCCTTTTGGAAAAAGCACCTCCGGAACTCTAGAAAATTTTAACTTAACTACAGTTAATAGCAAAATATTGACTTTATAGAATTTACCTTTGTGTTAAAAGTTCAAGTGTTTGTAAGACTGTACTTTTCTAAAATGATATTGAAAAAGCCAAACATCCATTAGAAATTGCAGACAACCTCCAACTTTTCCTGCCTTGCTGTTTTTTAATGTGCAATTTTCTTCAAGCCAGGAGTGGAAAAGTCTAGTAGGGGTCAGTAGAGAAGCTTTTTAATGCTTTCTCCCTTTAGGGACTATTTTACTGTTTCATATTAGAAGTAATAGAATTCCTTGAATTTAAAAAGAAATTTGTCTCTAGAATATTGAATTTTGATTAATGATTAATTTGGATTTTAAAAGCTAATACTCATGCATAAGCTGAACTTATTTGACTGCTCAGATTTGACAATGATCTATTGGCAGCATCAAAGAAGATTAAGATGGACAGGCTGTTTCAGTAATAGGTTGATTGGCTACACTTGACTGAGCCAGAGGCAGAAACCAGAAGAAACTACAAGAAAACTCCTCTTTCCATTATGTATTCAAAATGGACAGTGATGTGTGTGTATATGTATGTGTGTATATGTGTGTGTATGTGTGTGTGTATATGTATGTATGGTTTAGGTATGTAAACCTAAACAATTTCCTAACACACCTAAACAGCACACACCACAAAATCAAGTTCACCATGGAAACAGAAACAAACAAACAACTAGCATTCCTAGATGTACTAATCTACAAAAAAACAGATGGCACACTAGGACACACCGTATACCAGAAGAAAACACACACTAACCGCTACCTCAACGCCCAATCCCACCACCACCCAGCACAGATAAACTCTGTGGCTAAAACACTAATTACTAGAACCAAACACCTGGCAGACAAGACACACATTAAGACTGAACTATGCACCCTGACTAAAGTACTGACAGCCAACGGCTTCCACAAAAGCAAAATCACCGGCTTGATCCACAAAAACACACTGAGACATAATAGAGACCCAGAAGATGAACAGACCTATGGAACAGCTGTCCTGCCCTACATAAGAGGTACTACAGACAAAATTAGTAAGATACTACACAGACATCACATCAAGACTGCCTTCAAAACAGACAGAAAAATAGCAGCCATCCTTAGAAACCCCAAAGATAAAATTGACCTGGAAAACCAAGGCATATATGAAGTCCCCTGTGCATCATGCCCAGCCACATACATTGGACAGACCAATAGAAGAATAAGTACCCGCCTGGATGAACACAAAAATGCAGTAAAAAAGCTGGAACACACTTCCTCACTAGTCCAACACATGGAAGCCACAGGTCATAGCATCCACTTCAATGGCACCAAAACCCTAGCCACTATAGAAAACCCCAGCCACAGAATCATCAGAGAAGCCATAGAGATTGAAAAAAGACCTGAAAGCATGAAGAGAAGAGATGATTCCACCAGACTGTCAAACATTTGGAAGCCTGCACTCACAAACAAAAAAATCTCCACACCACAAGCCAGGCAAACACCTGGGCACAAACAGATCCCCCCTGATACCTCCAGCTCAAACACACCCCAACCAGGCACCCAGATGAAACCCAGCTTCCTAACTAATGATAGCCGTCCATTTACCCGGAGCCAAGCTGCACTAAAGGCCTCCAATAAAGTAACACAATGCTGCCAGCCAATCAAGATACAAAAAGAGCCAAAAAACAGACAGAAGATATTAGAGACACCAATCAAGCAGAACACAGCAAACTCCGAGACCAATAAACACAGACCAAGACTCCCAACCAATCAGGATGAAGAAAAAACCATTCTGGCACAGCAATAGGCTGCCCCAAATTTAAATCTGAAACCACTGTAAAAGTCTGACTCACAGATGAACACTATACAGAAGCCTGATGATGGCAGATGAGATTCTGCCGAAACGTTGCTACAACTTTAAAAGCACAACTACAATGACGTGGGAAAATACCCGAACAAAGCTGAATGCATACATGTAAGTACCCGCAAAAACTTAAGAAAACATATGTGTGTGTGTGTGTGTGTGTGTGTGTGTATGTGTATGTGTATGTGTATGTGTATGTATGTATGTGTATATATATATATATATTTTCTTAAGTTTTCGTGGGTATTTATATGTATGGTATTCAGCTTTGTTCGGGTATTTTCCCACGTCATTATAGTTGTGCTTTTAAAGTTGTAGCAACATTTCAGCAGAATCTCATCTGCCATCATCAGGCTTCTGTATTGTGTTCGTCTGATGATGGCAGATGAGATTCTGCCGAAACGTTGCTACAACTTTAAAAGCACAACTAGAATGACGTGGGAAAATACCCGAACAAAGCTGAATAACACACACACACACATACACATACATACAATGATCAAGTAAGTACCATCTGGTGTCAAATGCAGCAATGACAGAAGAATCCTCCAGTTGCTTTTCTTCACACGTTATGCCTTAAAACTAAAGGACATCTCCAGCCTTATTCCTGAGCGTTTGATTGAGAAGGCAGCAGGAAATGTTAAGGTTGGTATATTTTCTTATGGGTTCAAGGTCTATGATTGCACTTAAATATGATAATCTGGCAGGCCTTTCTTGCCTGCTTTTTCTGACTATGGAATTTTTTGACATTGGAAAAACTCTAAAAGTTGGGCAAAGGGCAAGCTTGGAATGGCTGAGGACCTTAAACATTTCCTACAATGAGTTTGGGAGAGGGTGTCAGAGAAAAAAACCCAAAGAAGATCAATATACACTTCTCAGAATGGCTGCCTATCTCCAGTAGTGATTTCAATTTATCAGAGTGCTCCAAAGGACCACTATAATTCTGCCATTATTGTCTTTCATTTTAATGTTATTTCAGCAAAGTAATCTTACTTTTATTTGACATTTAAAGGAGGACTTGGGGCTTTTGAACTTTAGAATGGAAATAGGATTGCAAAATACATTCTACCTATCATTACACATTAATTACTTCTCTTTTCAGGTTGTCTAAGTTACAAGAACTGGTATAATTGGCAGATTACTAATATAGGAGGGAAGAGATATGACTGGCTGGATTTATTAGAAAAACAATTTCAAAAGTCCTAAAAAGGACAATAATTTTATTAATATAAAATGAAATGCAAAATCAAACTTTTGTATGCAGTATAATTCTTTTTCAGACAAATATTGAACTGGGGTGGGCAGGAGGACTGAGAAATGACAGAAGAGTAAAAAAAAATTAGTGGTTCATAAATATTAAGTCATGTGTGAAGTTTTATATCCAAATTTATTTTATTCTTTATACTGTTTCCATCTTCCCTTAAAATATTAGGGGCAAAGAACCAGTGTCTCCACTAGATAATTGATAGTTGAACTCAAACTTAATCAACTAGAATTAGGAACCCCCCCCAAATAAGTTACCCAGACCTAATCTACACATCAAAGAATTAAGGACCATGAAAATAAAGTTAATTAAATTAAATCTGCCAGAGGAACTGCATATTCATAAGAATAAACACACATACACAGAGAGCAAGAGATACACACCCCTCAAGTGTCACCCTAGAATCAGCATGTAGACACTTCATTCCAGACAAGCTCCCTTATAAAAATATGTTGCTATATCCCATTTTCTCTGGAGCTTACCCCTAAAGGCAGACTGTTTTAATTTTAGGAATAAATATTTCATCTTTCCTCATAGCTGTCTAGATATCATTTTTATTTATTCTTGTGCAGCCCCGGCTCAAGTTGGAACCCCAAATAATTCTTCTGACAGTCAGGTTTAAGAAGCGTGATTAACTGAGAACATTTCAAGTATGAAATAGACTTCAAGTTGAATTACCACAAGCATCAACAGTGGCTTTTTCTCTATACCTTCGCACACAGACAGAGAAAGAAACAAAAAGTGAAACACAATGGATTGGATTAGCAAAGCTGTCCATTGCTTGAAGCAGAGTCAGTAAGATCCAAAATTGATACTAATTATTATCTAGTGCTTGGAAACAATGTTGTCTCTTGCCATATTAAGATCCACTTTCTGATGAAAAAAGATTATTTCTCCCATATTTAGGATACCTAATGACTATATACTCTATGTATCATCCAAAGGAAAGACACATGCTTTACTGAAAACAATTAACCAGACACAAAAACCGTAGGAAGGAAATACATAGATCAGGCACCCCTTGTTTTTAGATAAAAGTGAATTTATAAAGGAATAGAAGAGTGGGTTATGAATGAGTTAAAACACAAATATGTGCAATAAGGAGTTTACTAAATATGTCTCATGGTTCATCAGCTTTTCTATCCCATGTAATTATCATTTAAAGTTAATTGCTGAGCCTCAAGGAAGTATAAGTCTGTAAAGAAAGGTTATGTGGTGATTGACTGTTATGAGCAGGAGAGAAAAAAATGTTAATTTGCTTTTGGACAAAAATAATGTTTTAGGTAGATTTTACATCTTTTCCTTCTTAGGTGTAACTTGGGTTAACTGCTTTCCCAGGAATGCAAAGATGTTATTTTCCATTGTTGCAATCTATACCTATATCCAGAGTAACTCCTGCTGCTATTCTAATAGGCAAGTAATTTGATGTTAAGGGAGGAAGCCCTATTATCATTAGTCATCTGTCCAAACAATTTCCATCACTTTACACAAATTCTTTACATTAAAGAGAAAAGCATCATTTAAAATACTCAAAATGAGCTCATAGGTTATTAATCGCTGTATGTGTGCCATGATTATTCTTCCAGCTTCATTAAGTAATGTAGACATGAACTTGATTTACTCTAACTGCTCAAACACTGTGAATGAAGTAGAAATTTGCTATGGAAAACAGTTAGAAAGGCAGATCTTCTGTCCAGCCTTGGTTAATTCTGTGCATGCGAATATCGCATGCAGTTTTCCATTATCAACTTTGGAAGTTTAGGGGCGCCATTTAACAAGGTTGATTTTCCACTGGAGATTTCAAACGCCTGTTTTAATTTTTCTTTATTTACAAATATCACTATGGTGCAGATGGCGAGCAGACCAGCATTTACAGCTTATATTCAGTCTACTTCTAGATGTTACTAAGCAATAAGCTTGAGATATTAAGGGTACTCAACAAATGTCACACATCCCAAACTCAATACTAAACTTGGTGGATTCATTACAATTTGGGAGCTATTTCAAAACAAGAAGGAACGGAATGGACATTTTGAAAGACCAGATGTTGTAAATTATTGTTTCCCTTATATTTTATAAATGCCTGGTTATAGCTATATGGCTGCAGAAATTACAGCAGTTCCAATTTTCAGGAATGGTTTGCCTAACTGAGATATGTCTGTACTTGCTGCTTCCTTTTTTATCAAAGGCAGCTGCTGATTCAATGTTTCCAGGTAAGGGATGCAGAATTGCACAAAATGCCCCCAACTTTAATGAAGTTAATGAAGTTATTCCAGCTTCATTTCTCTGGTGAGATTATAAGAAATATTGGACACTACCTTCCTCTGAAAAAAAAGTAATATAACCAGAGTGGGATGGGAACTACTCTTACCATTGCTGCTTTCTCCCCCACTTCCTCCTCTACAATTTAATGATGTGAGTTCATTTAGACAATAAAAAGGGTTAGAAAGAATGCTTCTCCTTTTGTGCTCTTGCATAAAAACAAATGTATCCATCTATCTGAATTATGTCATCCTTCATCCTTTCTCAACACTTGACAGCAATTTTGGGCTTTAAAAAACAAAATGTACAGATGTGTGCAAAGTTTCATCTCCCTGGCATGCTAAGTGGCTCTTTCAGTTCAATCCAGTTCTACCTCCCACCCAAATCAAACTACACCATCCCTCCAACCAAGACATAGATATCTTGCTTGTTCCCAGGGACAATTGTAATGAAAAAAAGCTCTGGCATTCTGAATCCAAATGTATCCTTTGAATTGCTGAGCAAGTTCCATCGGTGTAGATCCTTAAATAGAAGAGCCCTGTCATAGAGAAGGGGAAATATATCCAGATCACACCTTTTATATTTGGCGCGCTTAGAACAAGAGACGGAGGAGGTATAAAGCTCTAACAGGCTTTATTGTTAACTTGTAACTCAGCTGCGGCTAGCCGTGGCTCGTGGCAGCAGCTGAGAGAGAGAGAGACAGCTGATTCCATCTGACAGCTCCTTTTATACCGGAGCTGTCAAACGGTCCAGCCAATCAGGGACTTTCCCGGCTCCCGCTTAAACAGCAGACTGGAGTGATGACTTGCTGGCCATAACAATCCTTCCCCCTGGCTCTGCGTAAGCGTAATTGCTCAGATGGGCGGGGCGACACCTCACTCTCTCTGAGCGCCTTAGTTCTGCCAGAGGCTGCGATGTGGAAGGACCTGCTGCCGGGGTGGTGTTCTCCCCTCGGGGTGGTGTCGGCTCTCTTCTCCGGGCATTCTCGGCTGGTCATGGAAGGTCTTCTGGTGTCACTGGAACCTCTCCGAACACTGGTGAGCAGTCTCTGGTTGGTGTCGCGGCTTCCCCAGGAACGTCTTCCATGAGAGATCGCTGGTCGGGAGTCGGTTGGCTATGGGCCTCAGTTTTGCCCCATTTGTAGTCCCTGGCCTCAGTTTCCCTCTGGGCTGGACCTGTTGGGGCACTCCAATAGCTTCTTAGTTGGTCCACATGTCGGCACCATAACTGTTCATCCGACAACCTCACCCTGTAGAATTTGGGGCCTGTTTTTTGCTCAACCCACCCGAGCAACCAAAAGGGATTCCCTGCATAATTTCGGGAGTAGACTGGGTCCCCAGGCCTAAATTCCCTTGTCTTGCTAGACAAGTCAAGGGGCGCTCTGGGGGCATAATTAGGGTGCAGCCTGACTAGGGTTGTCCGGAGTCTCCTTCCCATTAATAATTCGGCAGGGGAGAGGTTGGTGGCTGCACTCGGGGTGGTGTGTTGGGTAAGTAGGTACCGGGCTACCCTGGTAGACCAGTCCCCTTCCATCATCTTTCCCAGGGTGTCTTTTGCAGATCTTACAGCTTGTTCTGCAAGGCCATTGGAGTCTGGATGAAACGGGGAAACTAGGGCATGTCTGATTCCTCTGTAACAATTCAGAAGGGGATGAGGTGAATTGGGGCCCATTATCAGAGACCAGGGTGTCAGGGTACCCATGGGAAGTGAAAATCTTGTCTAAAGCTCTTCTTACAGTATCTGAAGTGGTTGATTGGAGGAGAACCAGCTCTACTCACTTTGAAAACGCATCGACCACAATTAGGAAGTTCTTCCCTTGCATGGGAACTGCCAGGTCTACGTGTACTCTAGACCATGTTTTTTTTTTTTTTTTGGTATCTTCCCATTCCCCAGAAGAGGTAGCTGGTGGGACAGGCCTGGACATCTGACAGATGGAGCAATTCTGAACTTTATTGGTGACTGCCTCATCCAGACCTGGCCACCACACATAGCTCCTGGCCAGAGCCTTCATCCAGTTGATCCCTGGGTGACCCTCATGCAGAACTTCGATAATGCATGATCTTAGTAGTTTGGAAATAATGACTCGGGGACCCCACAATAAACACCCTTTTAGCACGCTCAGTTCGGTTTGGCGTGTTTTGAAAGGGCAGAATTCTACTGTAGTGGTTTCCCTCAGCCACCCCCTTCGCATCCAGTCCATGACTTTAGACAGTTGTACATGTCTGCTGGTGGTGTAGGTGATGTCATCAGCTGTCAGAGGCAGAAGGGGCAGGATCAGCAGCCAGAAGGGGCAAAGGGCACCTGCTAAAGGCATCAGCATTAGCTACATCCTTGCCAGGCCTGTAAGTCAACTTATAGCTGTAAGTGGCTAGAAAGATTGTCCATTGGGTCATTCTAGGGGAGAGGATTTGTGGGCTGGGCTTGTCCCCTGTCAGGATGCCTAACAAAGGCTGGTGGTCCGTGATGAGCTCAAATTGGTGTCCATAGAGGTATTCATGGAACCTTTTAACTGAGGCCACAGCAGTCAATGCCTCTTTATCTATTTGGCTATAGTTGCGCTCAGCCTTTGAGAGAGTCCTAGAAAAATAAGCTATGGGGGCTTCCTGGCCATTAGGTAACTTATGACCTAGGACTGCCCCAATTCCATAAGGGGAAGCATTGAAAACTAGGATAAGGAGAAGAGCATTGCTAAACTGAATGAAGACCTTGGTTGAGGTGAGGAGGTATTTCACTGCAGAGAAAGATGCCTGTTCCTTGGATCCCAAATGCCACTGCATCTTAGAGTCTAATAGCCTGTGCAATGGTTCTGCTAAAGTGGCCTTGTGGGACTGAAGGAGATGTAGAAATGTAGAAATCCTAAAAAGGCTTGCAACTCAGTCTTGTTCTGAGGAACTGGAGCCTCCTAGATGGCCCGTACTTTGGATTCTATAGGGTGAATTCCCTTGTGGTCAATATGATATCCAAGGAAATCTATCTGTGAAACTGCGAAGATGCATTTTTTCCTGTTCAACTTTAGTCCAGCCTGTTTAAAACACTGGAGAACTTTTTGTAATCTGTGCAAATGGTCCTGTGGGTTGTCAGCAGCAATGAGGATGTCATTGAAATATGGAATGGATATTGTATAACAAACATTCCATAATGGATTGGAATATGCCAGGGGCAACACTGACACCGAATTGTAAACGCTTACATTTGAAAGCACCCCTATGCATAATGATTGTTTGGGCCTCAGCAGTCTCATTGTTCACTGGGAATTGCTGGTATGCTTGTCATATCCAGCTTGGTAAAAATGGAGCTTTTTCCCAGGGAATGGAGCAGGTGCTGAATGATAGGGACAGGATAAGCGTTTGGATGAAGACCCTTGTTTATCATGGACTTGTAGTCTGAACAAATTCTTTTTTTTTTAAACAAACCATATTGATTATACAACTAAAATGTCAAACAAACACATACACAACACACAGGGAAAAAAAGGAAAAAGGGAAAAAATGATTAAAAACTAGAAATTCTATTATCGACAGTCTATGGTTCCTTGTTTGTTATCAATATTGATGATATATTTACAAATACATCTTATTGTGAATATTTAATTACTACCTCTTTTACATTTTACGTTATTTACTAATATATTTTCTATTTTGGTTCTATCCAGTCATACCAGCATTCCCAGCTTCTATAATATTCTGATGTTTCTTTTTCCTTAAGTGCTAAGGTTAACTTATCCATCTCTGCACAGGCTGTTATTTTCTGAATGACCATTTCCTCTGTTGGAATATCTGCTTGTTTCCAACGCTGTGCAAAGGTTATTCTGGCTGCAGTAAGAATATGCAGTATTATATATTTGACTTTTTTAGAAATTTGTCTATTAAATATCCCCAATAAGAAGAATTCTGGTTTTAATTCAATTTGCTCCGCCGTTATTTCCTGTAACCATTTTTTTATTCTATGCCAGTATCTTTGGGCTTCAGTGCAGAACCACCACATGTGAAAGAATGTTCCGTGTTTCTTTTTACATTTCCAGCAATTCGGATTCATGTTAGGAGACATTTTCACTATTCTTGAGGGCGAGAGATGCCATCTATAAAACATTTTATAGGCATTTTCTATATATGTTGCTGATTTTGTAATTTTGTTATTCCTTGTCCAGATCTTTTCCCATTCTAATAATGTAATGCTACGTCCTATGTTTCTACTCCAAGCTATCATATTGCCTTGACTACTTCCTCTTCTAATTCCATCTCTAATAAATAATTATAAAATTTAGTTATATTTTTTTTTTTATCTGGACCTAATAGGATTTTATCTAATAGTTGTGCCTTAGCAGAAATTCCAAAAATTTTCTTGTCCTGGCTATATCTATTTTGAATTTGCAAATAAGCCCACCGGTCTACTTGTAGCCCTTGTTCTTGGAGATCTTGCCATGATTTTAAAGTTCCTTGCGCATCAAGAAGGTCTTTGTATTTTATCATTTTATTAAGATCTAGATTATTTGGATGTATCATCGCCTCCATCGTTGAGATCCAGATTGGGATTTTTTAATAATGATTTTTTTATTTTGTTCCAATTAGCCAATAAGGAATCTCTAATTATATGTCTGTGGAAATACTTCTGCTTAATTTTTCCAGTGTCCCATAAAAATGTGTGCCATCCCCTCTGTAAATCATGGCCTTCTAGAAATAAGATTCTTTTATTCAACAGATTTACCCACTCTTTCAACCAAAGTAAGGAGGCTGCACTATAGTATAATTCCCAATTTGGGAGTGCCATACCTCCTCTGCTCTTCATATCTTGCATTGCCTTTAGGTTTATCCTCGGTTTTTTCCTTTGCCAAATAAATTTGGTAATTATCTTGTTAAGTTCCACAAAGTAATTTTTATGTATTTTTATTGGTATTGTTTGGAATAAGTAAATAAATTTGGGCAGAATGTTCATTTTTATAGTGGCAATCCTCCCTAATAAGGAGATTTGCAATTTAACCCATATCTGTAAATCTTTTTTGACTTGCTGTAATAATTTATTATAATTATTTTCCATTAGAGTTTTGCATTGAGCCATCAACCAAATTCCTAAGTATTTAACTTTTTTTACTATTTGTAATCCCATTATCCTTTCCAATTTTAGTTTTTGTTTTTCTGTTAAATTTTTAGTTATTAATTTTGTTTTTTCCCTATTAATTTTAAGTCCTGCAACTTCTCCAAATTGATCTAACTCTTTCAATAGTTCTTGACCTGTTTCAATTGGTTCCTCTATGAAAAATACCATATCATCCTCAAATGACTGGAGTTTATATTCTTCTTTCTTAGTTTTTAGTCCTGTTCTGTCTAATTTGTGTAAGCAATTTCCAAAGATAATATGAAGAGTAAGGGAGATAATGGACATCCCTGCCTGACTCCTTTCTCTATTTTTATTGAGTACATGTACTCTCCATTAATTATAATATTCGCCTTTTGTGAATCATAAATTGTAGTCACGATGTTGTCAAATTTAGTGCCTAAATTCATATTGTAAATTTGTTGGATTAGGAATTGCCAATTTAGATTGTCAAAGGCCTTCTGTGCATCCAAGAATACAAGGGCTATTTGTTTTTCTGGGTGGGCTTCATAGTATTCCAAAACATTTAATACTATTCTTAAACTATTCCTAATTTGTCTAATGGGAAGAAATCCGTTTTGATCTTTATGTATATATTCATTCAATATTTTTTAAATCTATTTGCTATAATTGTGGTAAATATTTTATAATCAGCATTTAACAGGGAAATTGGTCTATAATTGTGTATAAGTCGTAAATCTGAATCTTCTTTCAGAATCAACGATATCAGTGTCTCCTTCCATGAATCCGGCATTCTTGCTGCAAGTAGGACCTCATTATATACTTCCACCATGAGAGGTCCTATTTGTTCTCCTATTTTCTTATAAAGTTCCCCTGGTATCCCATCAGGTCCTGGGGTTTTATTGTTCTTTTGGTTTTCTATTGCTGTTTTTAACTCGGGCCACGTAATGTCTCTAGTTAAAATTTCCTTCATCTCCTCCTTGATTATTTTATCTTTAGTAATACCCAAATAGTTTCTTATCATGTCCTCATTTACCTCCTTCTTTTTATAAAGATCTTCAAAAAAATTACATGCAATTTCTTTTTCGTTTGGTAAAATTTCAATCTCTTTTAATTCATTTACTAACTCACCATTCATCCACACCGTATCGATTCGTGTCCATGATTGGTGAGGATTAGAGTAAAATGTAAATTGCTTTTTCTCAGGGTTTAATTTCCTCCACATGTCTATCAAATTTAGTTCAATCATCATTTCTTCACATGTTTTTGGTAGTTCTCTTTTTTTCTTCTTTTTCCCCCCACTACTGTGATCTTTCTGGTGGTCCACAATAGCATTGAAATCCCCCAAGATACAAATATTCCTTTTCTCTAATTCCACTATTTTCCCATGTAGTTGTTTAAAAAATTCCTTTTGGTTATCGTTAGGGGCATAAATTACCACTAGTAGAATTGGGATTGATTTAATCCAAATTTGTAACACCAGAATTCTTCCATTGGGGTCTGTCCAAATTGGCTCTGCTTTCATATCATCTTTCACATATACTGCTATCCCTTTCTTTTTCCTAAAATCTGCTGGCGATGTATACAATAATTAATTAATTATCACCTCCCTTTTTTGTGTTATAACCAAAAATAAACTTCAATATTTACTAATGTATGAATTAAATCATATATAAATTACGTTTACCACATTCAAAAATCAGTTGAGTTGGTGTCAAGAAATAATTATTGCAATCCTCAAAGTTTAAAGGCTTAAAGTGTCTTAATGTAATTGTTCAGTTCTTCGAGATTCCTTCACCGAGCGCACTGGAAGCACAGACTTGCTGAGTAATGTCTCTGATTTCACTTTCTCGCCACACTTTCCACTGTAGCCATTTCTCCTTTCATTTAAAAGTCTTACAAGTCAATCTTTAGATTCATATAGTCTCTTTCTTTAATAAATCTTCTCCACTTACTACAGCTTCAGTCCAATAGTCCAAAAAGAGACCAGTAAATTATTCAGTTTCGTCCATGGAATATTTAAAGTTGTAATAAGATTATTTAATTCCTTACTTCAAATCTCCCCCCATCTCAAGTTTGCCCTTCCAATTTTCCCCAAAATCCACAATTCAAATCTTTCAAAAGATTTACAAATTAAATTTGTTGTTCTTTCTTTCTTCTTTTTTTCTCCCCCAATTATTGTCAGTCTCTCAGATGCCTCCGGTTCTCTTATCTTCTCTGTCCAATCGCTCGCATCCTTACCCTCTTCCGTCTCACGAGCCCTTTCACTTTCGCCGCCACTCGTATCTGCTTTGGCCGCTGTTTGCGGGCTTCGCTCCGACTAAGGTTCTCCAATATTCAACGCTCAATCAGGATTGCAAATTCTTTCACTCACACTCTTTGTTCACCACAGTCAAGACTTTAGGACCGCCATTACAGACAGTCTCTTGATGTTGGTCTCCACAGGGTTTCTCTACATCACCTTTTCTACACCGCGACTTGAGTCTCCCCACACTGGCACGCTTCTTTACAAGATGTGTGTACCCCTAAGGGTCACTCCAATAGCAAGAGGAGATAGCGTGAAACTCAGAGCGAGCTTCAGCACCTCCGTTCACCCATATCTTGTCACTGGAAGTCCCGAACAAATTCTTATGAAGCCATCTTTTTTAAAAGGTATTACAATGTGAGTTTCCCATTTAGAAAAGTCAATTGGTTCCAAAACCCCTTGCGAAATCAATTTGTCAAGCTGGGCAACCACCTTAGCACGTAATGCCAATGGCATTCTGTGAGGTTTGAGGCGTATAGGATCCAAGTTAAGGGAAATAGGAGTGCCATTGTAGCAGCCCAGTTTGTCATTGAAAACATCTGAATAGTCAGCAAGAAGTTGCTGCACGTTGTGGGGGGTAATAGCATGTACTCCAGTTACTTGGAGGCCCAGGGAATGGAACCAGTCCAATCCCAGTAAGCTAGGTAAGTCCCCAGTTATGATAACTAGTGGAAGTTGACCCTGAAAATTGTTGTATTGAATATGGAACTTGTCTGTTCCGAGGTCAGGGGTGGATTGTCCTTGGTAGTCTTTCAGTGTCAGATTGCAGGGGCTCAGCTGATCCTTGTGGAAGTCTGGTAGCAGGTTCTGTAGCGTCTTCCATGAGATGAGGGATAGAGATGATCCAGTGTCTACCTCCATCTGATAGGGGTTTTCTTCTAAGAGAAGATCAACATTAATTTTATTAACATTAAAAGAATAAGTTAGTGACTCAGTTCTTGGGAATGCCTTGTTGATGGCATAGCAATCCTCTTTGGATTTAAGGTTTCTAGGTTGTCTGAGATGGTGAGATGGCAGGATTGTGGTTTTAGGTGCCTGGCAGATTCTAGCTATGTGGCCTTTCCTCTGGTACTTTAGGCAGACAGCATTTAGGAAACGGCAAGTGGCTCTCAGATGTCAGCTGTGCTGGGCGCCCCAGGAAAAGCTCTTCGAGCTCTGCCCAGCGCCAGGCAGGGATGGCGGCTGGGTGCTTCTCCCAGGGTGGGCCGATCCTGTGGCCCCAGGATATTCACCTCCCCACATGGGGTTGGGCTGCCCTCTCGGGCAGGGGAGGCTTTGTTGTAGTAGGGTGTCGTTTTTAAAAGAATTGGCTTTACCTTCTAAGGCAAAGGGAAGACAGTGACAGGAGCGCCTGAAGCCAAGTGTCTCCACCGGGCTCCGGTTGCAGGGAGAAGCCCTGGCTGGCCACGCATGGCTGCGCCAAACACCGCGGCGTTGCTCTAAACACTGCAGCATCACAGGGAGAAGGTAAAGCAATGGTGGCGGAAGGTCTCCCGATACGAAATGGCCCACCAACGCAGGCAGCACCATATCTGGGTATGCAACAAAAGTACTTCCTAACGGCAAGCCCCTCCCGCCATTCCCCCCCCCCATTTCACATGTTTAATATCGGCCTTAATTTGGGGGGAGGGGCTGAATTTGATTTTATGCCAATAGAACATGCTGGGCCTTCCTATTGGTGGAGGCCGTATTGTTGGAGAAACATGGTATTCTCCTTTATCTCTACTGTTCAATCCATCATTGACAAGAGACAGATTGTCATGCCCCTGGTGGAGACTGACTCTGAAGGCGAGGAGGAACAGTCAACAGGGAGTGAAAGCGTGGCTCCGGAAGTTGTGGAGGAGGCTGGGGAAGGGCAGAGGCCGGCTGGGCAGTCAGAGGAGAACCCAGGTCCATCCCCTCTCCATCCTAGGGCATGCAGGGAGGAGAGGATAAGGGAGAGACATGGTCTACTTAGGAGGAAAGAGCATTGATCCTCTTCATGGGCTGTAGCTGTTGCAACTGGATAAGAGGACAGACATGCGAACTGACAAGTGCTGGAAACAAAGTGTGGAAATATCTTTAGTTTATGGTTCCTCTCTGAGGTTGGCATCCTTCCCAGTGTGTGTTCTGTTATCTGTGGATGTCCTCCAGCCCTTATCTTGCCTGTTTTGTATTTTTTTTCTCTTTATAATTTAAATGGCATTTCCTCCTTCTGGTAACTGCTTGTGTAGGAGTTTTTTTGTCTCCAGTCAAGGATATTTGGAACTTGGAAGCAAAGTGAAGGAATAAAAGGGGCTTCACCTGTTTTTTGTGACTGTGTTTATTTTGTATCCCACCTTGAGTTATCACACAGATACTAGACAACCTTTAATTCCAGATTACATTCCATTGCTATGAGACAAAACCAGTTCCATTGTGTTTCATATCCACAATGATTTGGATCAGGTATGTGGCTATTTTGAATGCAGTGAGATCAGGGGTAGTATTCTACCTGGTTGGACTGGTTCTATAGAACCGGTGTTACGATTCTGCACAGTTCGGAAAACTGGCAAATTGTGCCACTGGCTGGCCCCACCCCTCCCTTCCCTGTCCACTCACTCCTTACCTGGTATGCTCGCCATCAAACTTGCCTGCTAAGTTACTATTTTTCCTTCCACCACCACCCCCCGACCATCTGCTGTTCTGCTGTGCCGATTTAGATTAGCTAGGAAGCAGGAAATCATTGGATTTCTTGCTTTCTAGCTAATCTAAAAGCAGAGCTGAACCTTCATTAGGACTGAAGCGTGCAGACTCATCTACTAGATTGAAGGAAGATAGATCTCTGAATGAATCTGTGATTCTGTGAGCAACTCAATCTGCCTGTCTGCTTTGCCTGATTTTGGGTAAAAGTTGCTCTTTTTTATAAAAACCTCAATATTTACATAAATATGTATAATATTTATATACAAGCCATGCCCAGTCAGTCACATGATCACCACACCACACCCACAAATTAGGCCACACCCACAGAACCAGTTGTTTAGAAATTTGAAGCTCACCCCTGTTGGGAGCCCATTTTTGATGGCAGAGCACTCAAGCCACCACCAGCACACCCGACACAAGTGACGTTGAATTGGCCACGTCGACCCCTCCAAGCTCAAACACAACCCTGAGGCAGCCCTCAACTAAACCGAGTTTGACACCCCTGCACTAAAGTCTAGATTTAGGTGACATAAGAGTGGGAGATACAGAAGTGAAACTGCCTCTCCAATCTGAAGTGTTTATAAAAGTTCAAAGATGTGACTTTTATCCTGTGTATGCTAATGACTGCCAGTAACTTTCTACATTAGTGACACATTAGCACAAAAGTGAATGAATGAGAATAGATTCTTAATAAACAAAGGTAGAGGTGATGGATTAAGAGGAAAGAGAAGACCAAGAAGATTCTTACTGAATGGAATATAGGAGACTCTGAGATGGAGAAGAGCGAAAAATTTAAAGAAAAGAAAAGTACATGAATTAATATATGAACATATTAGTATAGCAGAAGCAAGAATGGTTTGCTAGAATGGAAAGACATTGAGAGGTATAATTTATGCTGTAAACTAAATTTAGCCATAATATTTTTCAATAATGTCCCTAAAAGGGTACAAAATGATGGTCATGTATTTGCTCTTAACTTCATTAGTTAAGATTTTTTTTCCAAATTTTTTTCCCCAAAACAATCACTAGTTCAATAATAATGTGCAAAGATAGTTCAAAGGTTTGGTCTACATAAAGAAGACTAATGATAAAGAGATTATGCTTCTTTTCTCAAATTGTCAACTCTTTGAAACACAGAAAAAATCCCGATTAAGGAAAATATCTTGCGACTCTTCTAATTTCTGGTTCTTTTCTGGTTTATCTTAGTTTACTAAAGCTGCAATATTTGACATTCCTTTTTTAATTTATGCATGATCATTGGCAACTTAATTTTGGTGCCAGATCATTCCCACTGACGTGAATACACTTCAGGAAATGCCATTCTTACATTAGTTTATATATACAGTATAATCTATCCGGTTCTAGCTTTCATGCAATGTGTTCAACTCCCTGGTAGTGAATTGGTGCAGAACTGTAACAAATTAGCAATAAGAGATGTGATGCACAAAACCAAGCCTACCTCAGAGATGTATCAATTATATTGGTAGTGCCATTCACAAACCATTTAAGCTTCACTGCTTGGATTCAAACCCTGTTCTAATCAACAGGAGAAGAAAGCTTGGAGTATCTTAACTCTTTCTTGGATTGGTCTGTGAGCATTGTATAAAATGACAGAAAGTGCATCAAGGTCAAACTGTGCCCAGCATGAGTTCATTCACAGCCTTAGTCACTTCCATTTTCATTTACCAAGTTTCTGTCTCGGAAATCTCACAGAAAAGTGAGACTGTTAAAGGCTCAGTGGGAATCACTAGAGCTATCCCCTTCCATATCAATCTACACATTTGATAGTAAATTGTTCAGTGCAGCCTGCACAGCACACAGTAATGACCTATGTCACATATATTTCATGATATAAAATCTATTAAAATTGTTCAGTGTGATTCCATTCAATATATGCGCCGCAGGTTGTTAAAGCTCTAGTGGTTAACCAAAAAAAAAAAGCCACTACTGAGGGAGGAAAAAGTTGCTCAAGTAGTAAATACAAAGCACAGTAGTTGTTTAAATGATCTCTCTCTCTCTCTCTCTCTCTCTCTCTCTCTCTCTCTCTCTCTCTCTCTCTCTTATTTCATAATTTCACATATAAAATAGCCATTCACGTAATACCACCTGCATATTGTTCAAAACAGTAATTATTATGGCTGATGTTTGACAGCAAGCCTAAAAGTCAAAGATCACAAGAGTGCTTCTTTCTCCGTATGTATATAAAACATCACATACCAGGAATAGCATATTAAGCTTATGTACAATATAAAGACACCCATATTTATGCTCTGGACTAGACATTGAATGCATGTAAATCCCTGAAAAATATGTGGTAGCCCTGGGCAAAAGAAAGGCAGAAAAATCACTCTAGGTGTAGGGACAGTGTAAAATATTAACACATGATAAATAAGGAAAAATTAAAAATAATAGCACAGTTTTCTTTCTCTCTTCTATTTCTTTCTTTTTCTTTCTCTCTTTCTTTCTTGCCTCTCTCTCTCTCACACACACACACACCATTCTCCTCCTATTTCTTTTTCTTTCTTTCTTTCATTTCTTTCTTTCTTTCTGATTCTCTCTCTCTCTCTCTCTCTCTCTCACACACACACACACACACACACACAGAGCAATGAGTCCACCATATTTTAAATAATTAGGTACTTTTATCTAATGTAAAAAAATGGATATGTTTATAAATATGTACAGTATACACTGGTCTACAAATTTTGGGAAATGATTGACCTCCAAGATAAAATATGTTAATTTTACATACTTTGATTTGATGAATTAGAAAACAAGTGACAAAAGTGCTGGTTGGCCAAAGTTTTCAAGGTATTTCCCAATGTATATTTATACACAGGCGAGTATATTTGCCTACAAGGAAGGGAAGTGTCTACATGATCATGGTGCCTCATAACTTCTCCACAAAGTATGGTAGAACAATGAAAATGGTACCACATGGAAGTGTATAAATTTATCTTCACTTTGAGAACAGCAAGGCAGATGACTGTGAAAAACATGTGGAACATTTGCTCAGGTCCCATAAAGCACTTGGTGCAAGCATGTCACTGAAAGTTCACTTCTTACACTCGCATTTAAACTATTTCCCTTTGAACTGTGGGGCAGTGAGTGATGTGCATGGGGAAAGATTCCATCAGGATATTGCAGGCATGGAGAAATGATACCAAGGGAAATGGAGTCCACCCATGCTTGCCGATTACTGCTGGAATCTTCCCAGGGATGATCCTAATGCAGATCACAAGAGAAAAGCCAAACGGTGCAGTTTAGATACTGAATGAAGATGGAATCTTGTCATTTAATCTGATGTTAGAGCTTGTCAGTTTTTCATGAAAAAAGTATGAAAATGTTACATGAAAAACCAATTAAATGAATGGAAAATTATGTTATTGGTATCATTAAAAAGATAAACTTATAATGATTGGTGTGGCACCATTCTCAGTGATATATCACATTTTGCAGAAAAGTTATGGAGCATAATTGCACACACTCCTTGTAATTTTGAATTATTTTGATGCATTTTGATCTGAAGTTGTATCTTGGAAACTAGAGCCAACTCAGGACTTAATTTTACTTTATTAGAGACTCTATTCTGATAAAATTAAGCTACTTTCATTTCTGAGGCTTTCTCCTTGTAGAGACCAGTGATATTGGCAACTGTTTGATCAAAAGGGATGGATTGGATTAAAAGTGGATTGTCAGTCTCTGGTTTTCTCTGGTTTGTCAAGTTTTGCTTTTTTCTGTAGTTTATCTTAATTTACTAAAGATAACATTTTTCCTTTGTTTGAAATGGTAACTTGTAAGCAGCAAGGATCATATGAGCATGATCTTTTTGCTGCCACATCTTCACCAAGTATCTACAATTATTCTAAACCCATTAAGGAGAGTTACTATATATTGCTCCACTAGTAGGGATTGATACCTACTAAATTCACATCACTTGAAACCAGGGGACAATGGGACAGCACACATTATAATATTATTTTGACAATGTGTCAGGAAAATTTCATAACCAGCTTGCTTATAGTACCTAAATTTATCTGGCTACAAGGGAAATGTTAGTTTGTATTAAAAAAATGAAATTATCTTCTATAACTCTGATGACCTACAATATCTGGAAACAATACAAGTGAGGTATACATTAATAATAACTTTGGAAAAAGCCCAGAATATGGGTCAAAGAGCTGAATGAGCTCTGAACAATATATATTTTATACCTCTGCATTGCACCAATGCCAGGCAGTATTCTGACTGCCTTCCATTGTGCCTGAGGCTAATGAGAATCCATAACATTTGATTTCAATAGTTTGATAGGTTCTACCTGATCCCTTGGAAAATAAGAAAAAGCTTTATATACTAGATGGGCAACAATATCTTTAAGTGGCTCTTCAAGGGTATAATACATCTGAATGAGAAGCAGGAGAAATTATATTAAGATTCCCCCAGAAAGGTAAGGCCATTACCAAAATATTTTTCACATAAGCTGAGAGTTCCCATTGCTGATCCATACTTGCATTTTAATGTGCTTACTTAAAAACCCAAGTGTTTTTTTTTTAATTAATTGCACAATGTAGCATGAAAAGGGCATGTGGGAAGGCCAATTTGTATGAATGCTTCAGCCCATGGAACCTTTATTTTAAATATAATTTTATAATAATTTTAATTACATTAGTAAAAACTTATACAAGTTACACTTACAGAAAGAAAACATAATTAAAAAAGGATAGGAGTACAGGAAAAAGTGAAGGAAAGAAGAAAAAGTAAAGAAACGTATTACAGTTTATTCTAACCTAAAAGCAAATTAAATAACTTATTACTCATCCTCAGTAAGGTCTTCAGGTATGACTTCATCTCATTCCTTAGAAACATCTATAAAACACCAATTTTTGAATCCTGGTGTCAGCAAAAAGTCTATAAATATTACCAGAATATTGCTAAATGTATGATTCAATCTTAATCTTTAATTTAGTCAAATGTTTTTGTAGGATTGGATTTCTCTTTAATTCTCCTTTATATCATAGAACAGATTCTTTAAGGCTTTAATAAGCCTCATCTGTAGAACCAAAAAGAACCTTCTCCAGATGCCTTTTGAAAAAAGCACATTTGGGAAATCTTTCTCCAAATCATTTTCTTGAGCTGTCATATGTAGAATGGCAGTTTCTTTGCCTTGTCTTTGTTCCACATTTATAGTTCTTCATTAACATCTTTTTGACATAATCTATACAACAGGGTGCCTAACCTGTGGCATCACATTGCCGTCACATGAAGTTTCAGGGTGTTTTTTTCCAGGGATGGGCTACTACCAGTTCGTACTGGTTCAAGTGAACCAGTTGTTAATTTTATGGCCGGTTCAGCAAACTGGCAAATCCCACCCCAGGCTGTCCCCACCCACCCATCCCTCCCAGAAGTCCCCATATGGCTCATTTTGGATTGTAAGTAAGTGCAGGGCCCATGCAATGGAGGTGCAGGGAGGGTGAAAATCAGGCCTCCAAAAGTCCCAGAAGATCAGAATTGGGCCTGTTTCTGGCCTCCAGGGAGCCTCTGGAGTCTGGGGAGGCTGTTTTCACCCTCTTGGAGGCTCAAGGAAAGAACCAGGGGAGGGTGAAAAACAGGCCTCCCGGAAGTTCCAGAAGATCAAAACTTGGGGAAGGAGAAAAATGCCCCCCACCCCTGCAGCCTGTTTTCACTCCCAGGGTGGTGCAGGAGGCCAACTAGGCCATGTCCACCATGGCCAAGCCCACCCAACAACTGGGCATAGAACCGATTGTTAAATTATTTGAAGCCCACCCTTGGTTTTTTTTCCCTTTGTTGTGCTGGGGTGGGCATGGCCTATGAATGACACATCCAGTCTGTGGGCTGCCAGTTTGACACCCCTGGTCTATACATAGAAGTGGACATTATTACTGATAGGGTTGACATTGTAGTTACACATTTATGGCTCCATTCTTCAAAGATCTCTTTTTATATTTCTGAAGTTAAAAATGTTTCATGTCATTTTGTAAAACCCAGTATTAATTGGCATTAAGACCAGGCTTGTATTTTTTTTTTCTAGTTTAAAATCTTTAACCATCTCTAGTGCTCAGTTAGCAAGCAAGATGGCTGTTTGCATCATTTCCAGATGCTCAAACTGCTGTTCTGTTGTCTCCTCATGGAGGAGCTCCTATTTGGGCCACATATAGCAATTTCTTTTCATCAGTGGAGATTCTTAGTCATTCAGATCATGGTTGTCCCAAAGGTGCTTTTTCAAAAGGCAGTTGGACTTTGTTTTTCATACAAACTCCAGTTGATTTTTGAAAAAGCACCTTCTTTTCCTTATCTGGAGAGGTTCCAGATAGCAACCAGTCTCCCTCATCAGTTCCTTGGACTTTTCCACAGCCATCTCTTACACTTTTGTGAGCCATCTACAGTTTACCAAACCTCTCCCAGAAGCCCAGATTCTGTAATTTTCAACTGAAAAAAATACACACCACCTTCACAATATACTAAAAAAAGTTTGGAAGGTGGTTTCAACTCCAGCTATTCCAAGAATGTCAAATTGAAAAATATCAAGGCAGATTTTTGAATTTATAAAAGCATCAATGCTTTATGACCTGAACTGCTAAAGGTAATAAAAATTGAAAACTAATCATTCTCTAGGTAAACTACTTTGAAATAGAATTAGGTTTCTACATAATTGAGAAAGCTGTGGTTTTCTTTGATGACCTACTGAACATTCATCAATAAATGTGAGCTTTAAAAAATTGCTGTCATGCCCCTGGTGGAGACTGACTCTGAGGGAGAGGAGGAACAGCCGACAGGAAGTGGAAGTGTGGCTCCGGAGGTTGTGGAGGAGGCTGGGGAAGGGCAGAGGCTGGCTTAGCAGTCAGAGGAGGACCCAGGCCCATCCCCTATCCATCCTAGGACACGCAGGGAGGAGAGGATAAGGGAGATATGTGGTCTACTCAGGAGGAGAGGGCCTTGATCCTCTTCATGGGCTGCAACTGTGACAACTGAATAAGAGTACGGACCTGCGTATGGGCGAATGCTGGAAACAAAGCGTGGAAATATCTCTAGTTTATGGTTCCTCTCTGAGTTTGGTGTTCTTCCCAGTGTGTGTTATCTGTGGACGTCCTCCAGCCCTTATCTTGCCTGGTTTATGTTGCATTTTCCCTTCTTCTTGTAACTGTTTGTGTGGAAGTTTTTTTGCTTCCGTCAAGAATATTCAGAGCTTGGAAGCAAAGTGAAGGAATAAAATGGGCTTCACCTGTTTTCTGTGACTGTGTTTGTTTTGTATCCCACCTTGGGTCTGTTCTGACCCAACTGGGTTCCAAGAGAGCAAACACCAGACAAAGGTAGCAGCCCCCACCTTTTAAGGTTTAATTCACTAATTCTGTTTCTTCCCAGACAAAAGGCTGTTTCCAACTAATTACCTCCGACAAGAAAGAGCCTTGCCAAGTTGTTTGTCAAGGCTGCCAAAAACCCAGAGATAAGAACTAATTTACAAGAGTTTGCAAATACTAACTATAATGTCCATGAGGCTGAGTCTCAGAGTGTCTTTGCCATCTGCAAAGAAGGATTCTACAAACCTGGTTTTTATCCTCTTGAGGAAGGGGCCATTACCTTGCAGCCTTACTCCCGATTCACCTGTGCTGCTGATCAATCCTGCATGCATGCGCACTTGACATAGGCTCCTTGGAAACCTCCTCATCATTGCTGCCAGCCAACACAATCTCTGAAGGCAGCAGTCCACTCCCTAATGGCCCCTCATCTGAGTCCTCACTCTCCTCCACTGTCCACACTTGCTGCCAGCTAACCACAACAGGGTCATCACAATTGCTGACAATGGGAATGTCTATATTATTAAATACCAAAAAATAAAATTATTAGCATCAATCGTGCCTACTGTCCCTGTCCTATTGTCCCCAATTATTAGTTCCTATTTCTTGTATTTAAACTTATGTTTGTTCTTGTTTCTCTTATATTGTAAGCTCTTGACAAAATAAATAAATAAATACATAAATAAATAAATAAAAACAAGACAAGTCAGATAACAATCAGCTCCAGATTAGTTTCTATTCCTAGAAACTTCAACTAAGAAGTTTCTACTTCTGAGACTGAATACACAAACTCCATTCACACACATTTTCTCTTATAAATAAAACAAGGCTTTTGAAATTTCAAAGTAACTAGTATGAATTGGCAAGGTATTAATAAGAAAGTAGTACAATATGTACATTGATAGAACATATGGCTGGCATGCATAAAATGTTCTATTTCATCCCTAGGAGTGATCTCATCTGATATGAGATGAGCCGATGTGATGTGACGAACTTTTGGCCACACTGCTGAAATTATCTTGGAGAAAATAAGACTCTTTTGACTACCATTGAAGAGAGTCTGACATGATAAAGTCTGACAGAAGGAATGGAAATTGCACAGAATGATGCATGCATAACAAATTAGCACAGTGCAACTAGCATGTTATGAAGTTAAACTATATTCAACTAGACAGCCTGAGAAGATTAATACCAGTAGAAAGGCAGGACAAAATGGTCATAAACGTAGCTGTCCATAAGGATGGGAGCCACTGGTGTCATTGCACATGTGCACTGGCTATGTGAACCTTTTGAATATCTAATGACTTTGAAAAAGAACTACCAAATGGGTAAACTGTGCTTAATTATAAATTACTTTAGTATCATAAGCAGTGGTGGGATTAAAAATTTTTTACTATCGGTTCTGTGGGTGTATCTTCGTGGGCATGGCAGGGGAAGGATACTGTAAAATCTCCATTCCCACCCCACTCCAGAGGGATGGTTACTGCAAAATCCCACTCCTTCCCTACACCACTAACCTGCTTTCCAGTTCCATTCTCCTGTGCAGGGCAACAAAAGAAGACCCAGCTGATCAGCTGGGACTCAGGAAACATAGAATAGATGGGGGCGGGGCCAGTCAGAGGTGGTATTTGCCTGTTCTCCAAACTACTCAAAATTTCTGCTACCGGTTCTCCAGAACTGGTCAGAACCTGCTGAATACCACCTCTAAGATTATAAGGTATATAAGCAGCAATCTCCTGAAATGATGCAGTAGCACTGTGAGGTGAAGTACCTTCCTTAAATTGATTGCAAATGGCAACAATGTCATTGACTACCCAGAATATTCACTTTTATCCATTAAATTTTGAGAAAGACTTTTCATTGTTGTAGAACAGGGGTATAAAACTCAATTTTATTAAGGGCCACATCAGGGTTGTGTTTGATCTTGGGGAGGCAAATGGGCATGGCTGGGGTAGGAATGGCCAGAGCAATGTCCTGCAGTACTCTGGCAATGAAAGGGCTCCAGTTTTAGCTGCGATGGCCTGCTGCAGCCCTCTGCCAGTGAAAATAGAGCTCAGCAGGGCTGTGCGCAGCCTTTCTGAACTCTATTTTCACTCGCAGAAGGCTACAGGAAACTGTCGCAGCCAAAAATGGAGCTTGGTGTGTGGCCCTCCCACGCTCCGTTTTTGCTGGCAGAGACACTGTGGGCCAGTCCTTCACTGTTTTCAGTCTGGCCCTGCAGGCCAGATTCAGCCCACAAGCCTTGAGTTTAACACCCGTGTTTTAGAAGAAAGAAAATGAGAAAAAAATGTGTTATTCTAATCTTTTATCTTTTCAAAAAAATAATAGTGATCAATTTATGCCTTTGTACATAAGTAGGGTCTGAATCAGGACAGTGGAAAGAGCATAAGGTGACTGAGACAATCAGACCCAAATAATTACATCTATGTTATACATTCCATTATTATTTTATTAAGGGCATATATGCTTCCCTGTGTAATACTCAAGTTAAATTCTTGGACTAGGACTAGGGAATCCCAGATTCAAGTCCATCTTAAACTATAAAAGCAAATGGAATAACTTTATATTCCACCCTCAAGAAAGCATAATTGGAACACGCTCTTGCATTCCCCACCACCACCACAAATTAATAATTAGAGAAATAAAACTGCTATAATCCAAAGAAAATAGTCTGGATCCAAAGAAAATTGAAATTGTAAAGGATGCATTAACTATTATGAAAAAAAAATAACAAAGTTCAGTTCTCATCTAGGATAGATAAAGATTTTTGTTAGATTTTAAGTTTTTTGCCTAGTTGTCCATCCCTGACAATTTTTAGCTAAGATCCTTTCAAAGAGACTGTGGCAATCGTAAGCCCCACTTTGTAGACCAAATCAAGAAATCAATCCCACAAGAAAGCTAAAACTACTTTTATTAATAATGGCTATAGTAACAGAATCTTGCATGCCTCACTGTGTTTTACTTTCCCTTTCTCACGCACCCCTTAATACTCATGTGAATTAGGATAGTGTCTGCCTGAGTTGCATTCACATACCTTCTTGTTTTGGACTTAACCCATGTGTTTCCCCTTGTGTTTCCCGCTTTGGTAACAGATCTTTATCAAGGTAATCTTCCTTAATCTCTACAAATATGTATGATCTTTTCTAATTTATCTTCCTTATACTATCTGAAAAGGAAAAGTTGATTTAGCGTTGCCCAGTAAGCTTAGAAGTGTTTAAGCATTAGAGGAAAGAAGAATGTAAATTAGTTAAGTGACACCAGCATGACTGAGGGGTCCTTGGTGCTCTCTGAGCTTGCTTCTTTTCTTGCAGAGGTTTCATTAACCTAACTAGGTAACATCATCAGTGCTAATCTGATACCGGTAAATATTCTCCTTTATTAGATCATGAACTAGTCCTACATTATACAAAGCCAACATATAACATTATTTCTCAGATTGACAGATGAGAATTTAGATGTTCTAGTTTTTGAACTGGTTTAGAAGGAAAACCCTGATACCATCTACATTTCTTAGAGGAAACATATTATCATATTGACCTGTAACATCTATACATATTTGGCATTCAGTCTGGAGAGTGTTGGTTAAAAACAATGAATCTGATAAGTAGAAAACATTCCTTGAAATTATTTCCCACCATAATGCAGATGTTAAATGTTGAATCTGTTGGAAGAGATAAACTAGAATCACCATAACCTTATCTAAAGCATGCTTTATGAACTGAGTACTTTGTGATGACTAGCTTAAAAGTAAGCTTGAGAGACAACATCACCTGCTTTTTATTTTATTTTATTTTTTGATATGCTGCTGCAGACTGGCAATTTGATATGCAGTCAGCTTCATTATGTAATAGCAATGGCTTTTAGATAAAATCACAAGGAGAAGTGGAACATTTTATGGAGAGATTGAATAATGAAAGAAAGGATATCTCTTCACAATCTTGGTGGGAGATACGGAAATGAAAATCTCAAAGCTGCATAATGTCTTTATATATACTTTATACTTTCAGGGAAAATGTAAAGATTCAATAACATTTCAGTTTGACACTTCAGCACTTGGTCTACCATAAGACTGGAAAATCTATGACCCTGTAGACTGGAGAATCACAGAATCGAAAGGGGTTATTTAGGTCACAGGGTCCAATCCTCTGTTCAATGTAGGAACTCGATGAAAAATCCATGACAGATGTTTCTCCAGCCTCTGCTTGCATGTATGCAGTGAACTGGAACTTTCCCTTTTCCTTAGTAATTGATTTCACTGGCAAACTCTTCTGATTGTCAAGAGTTTGTTCCCTAACATTCAGCAGGAATCTGTCTTCCATGACTTGCACTCTGGAATGATAGAGAGACAGGATGTTTTCCGTGCAACATCTTTTCAGGGATATTTCCTGACCAACCCATCCAAGATTAAACATTCTCAGTTTCTTCAGTCTGTCTTCACTGGATTTAATTCCTAGTCTCCGCTATCTCTGTTGCCTTTCCTTGTGTTCCAATCTATCCTAATGCTTACAATATGATGTCCATAACAGGCCATAAAATTTGAGATGGAGTCTGAATAATGCAGAGTAAAATGGTACAGTTGCATGCTCTTTGTAAAACTTTATTTTATGCATTACTGAGGCATAAAACATTTGTCTATTTTGAGTACATATCACACTGTTGACCCATGTTGAGTTTTAATTACAACCCATGTAGCTGTAATCAACTATTATGTCACAGGTTTTTCCATAGGTATAATTATCAAATAAGATATTCTCCATCATATTTCTGTGTAACCTATTATTATTTCTTAAATGAAGAACTTTTACAGCCTTTGCCTCTGTTAAATTCTCTAATCCAGGATTTGTTAACTTTTGGCTGGGACTCCCTAGAAGGTTGTGACAGCATAGAAGGGGTTACATTATTCTTTAATCCTGATCCAGCTTGGATGGGAAAGATAAATGAACTATCAAAACTCAGTCTGGGCTTTATTTTTGAATTAGCCTGTCAGTATGGCAGTTGCCATGCTGCAAAACTCGAGACCTGCAGTTTTGTGCTCAGAAGGTAATGATTAAAATAACCTTTCTTGTCTAACACTAACAGCCTAAAATTAATTACTTTTATTTACAAGGGGATTCACTTTACTACATATTACTTTATCATTTTAAACTGTTATAATACTTTGAATTTGGAGAACCATTGCTCTATTTATTCAGTATATGGCATATCATACATGGATTAGCAGTATATATTAATGCTTCATCTAGATTAAGAAAACACAATAAATATAAATGGTAAAAAGATCTATGTTCAAATAACAATTTCTAGGCCATCTAAGAGAGAAGAGCACACAGATGATTAGGGGACTGGAGGCTAAAACATATGAAGAACGGTTACAGGAAGTGGGCATGGCTAGTCTAGTGAAGAGAACAGAAGGATCAGGGGAGACATGATAGCAGTATTCCAATATTTGAGGGGCTGCTATAGAGAGGAAGGGGTCAATCTATTTTGCAAAGCACCTGAATGCCAGAAAAGGAATAATGGATGGAAACTGATCATGGAGACACAGAAATAAGATTTTTTTTTTAAATGAAATTTTAACCTTGGGATTTAATGAGTAGAACTGTTTATTGGTCTAGAGCTAATGTGTGCTATAGTTTATTCTAGTTCAAAGGGTTTATATAAGTCTTGCTTTTATCTGTATCAAAAAAAGTCTGAAGTTACTATTTTCCATAGCTTCTCCCTTTAAATCTTTTTTCCATGTTCTTTCTATTTTATACTTTTCTGAAGACCAATAAAGTTATGTATGGGTGTGTATGTATATGGCGGGGGGTGGGAGTTGGTTTTTGTTTTGTTTTGATTTTTGTTTTCCCAAATTTTGTTCTATTGTACTTTACTAATTTATTTGATTCTTTTTGATAGTTCTTATTGTTTTTGTTTTTATTGTTATTTTTTTGTTTTAAATATGATTTTACATTTTACCTCATATTAACTGGACCCTTAATGAATGTACAACGGAACCCACACATGCAGCCTTCTACAATCCAGGATTTGTTAACTTTTGGCTGGGACTAGGACAACTAGTAACCAACAAAACTAGACTTAACAACTGCCTCGATCTCATCTTCTGCAATAGTTTGAATTCAATTTACGGAATACAAATTAAAGAACCCTTTTCCAACAGTGACCACAACATGATTGACTTTTGTCTCAACATACATCCACACAAAAATCATCACAACTATGGAATCCCCAATTATAACTTCAAAAAAGGCAACTATAATCTTACAAAACAACGATCTCTCATCCCTTGATTGGCAATTTCTATTCTCTGGATGCAATACTGTAGAAGACCATTGCAACATATTTTTACTTGAAGTCAAAAGAGTCATCAAACTATATGTACCATTAACAACTCCCAAAACCAGAAAAAAACAAATTACCCATAACAATAAGGAAGCTTCAATCCAAAAAGAAATCACTTTGGCGGAAAAACAAATATGGTCACGTTGCCAACTTCAAAAGCTGATACAGAAAATTTATGCCACCAGATAAAAAATGAATGCACCAATTATCACATTAAACAAAGAGAAAATCTTTTATGCACCAATTCTATAAGTGCTTTCTACAATTTTGTAAACAACAAACTAAAAGATTCAAGGTCCATTCCAACCCTGAGAGGACCTAATGGTAAAGACTGCAATGACAACACTAATAAAGCCAACCTCTTTAACACATTCTTTGGCTCAGTATTTGTAAACAACAATGGATCATGCCCAGTATTTCCTAGTTGAACCACAGACAACTACAATGATCTAATACATATCAATTTTACAGAAGACAATGTTGAAAAAGCACTACGCAATCTAAAACCATCTCTATCTATTGGACCAGACGGAATATGTGCCTACTTCTTTAAAAAGCTACCCACTGCCATAGCAGAACCTCTAAACATAATCTTTGAAAAATCTTTCAGGACCAGCTCCTTGCCAAAACTATGGTCACAAGCCGCAGTCATCCCCATCTTCAAAAAGGGAGACCCCAGCCTAGTTGGAAATTACAGACCAATCTCTTTATGCTGCGCCACCTGTAAAGTCATGGAATCAATTATTAACCAATCCATCATCCTCCACTTAGAAACAAACAACTTACTCTCTAATAAACAATTTGGTTTCAGGAAAAAACTATCCTGTAATCTGCAACTCTTACATTGCAAAAACATATGGACTACACAACTCGATCAGGGCAAAGCAATAGACGCAATCTACATAGACTTCTGTAAAGCCTTTGATTCAGTGGTACATGACAAACTACTCCTAAAACTAAAATCTTATGGTATCTCTGGACACCTGCATAACTGGATAGAAGCATTCCTGTCAAACAGACAACGAATGGTCAAAATTGGGAACATCCTATCAAATTCTGTACCTGTCAACAGTGGTGTCCCCCAAGGCAGTGTTCTAGGACCAACTCTTTTCATACTCTACATAAATGTCCTCTGTGATCATATCAAGAGCAACTGCATTCTCTTCACTGATGATGTAAAACTATTCAACACCACAGACAATACTGCTACCCTTCAAAAAGACCTTGACTATGTATCAGAATGGTCAAACAAATGGCAACTTCAAATCTCAACAAATAAATGCTCTGTCTTACATATTGGCAAAAAAAAATCAGAAAATAAAATACAGGCTGAATATTCAAGACCTTGTTGATGATCCAAACTCTGTTAAGGATCTTGGAGTACTCTTCTCTAATGATCTAAGTGCTATAGCCCACTGTAACTACAAAGCCAAAAAGGCATTAAGAGTTGTTAACCTAATCTTATGTAGCTTTTTCTCTGGTAATATCACACTACTAACTAGAGCATACAAAACATTTGCCAGACCAATACTCAAATACAGCTCATCAGTCTGGAACCCACATTACATATCTGATATTAACACAGTTGAAAAAGTCCAGAAATATTTCACAAGAAGAGTTCTCCACTCCTCTACTCGTTGTAGAATACCTTATGCCACCAGACTTGAAATTCTAGAACTAGAAAACCTTGAATTACGCCGTCTTCGGTCTGATTTAAGCATGGTATATAAAATCATACATTGCAATGTCCTACCTGTCAATGAATACTTCAGCTTCAACCATAACAACACAAGAGCACACAATAGATACAAACTCAAAGTTAACCGCACCAAACTTGATTGCAGGAAATACGACTTCAGCAATAGAGTGGTCAATGTCTGGAATACTCTACCCGACTCTGTAGTTTCTTCCCCAAACCCCAAAAACTTTAACCTTAGACTGTCTACTATTGACCTCACCCCTTTCCTAAGAGGTCTGTAGGGGGCGTGCATAAGCGCACCAACGTGCCTACCGTCCCTGTCCTATTGTTTCTCTTATTCTTCTTTTATTTTTCTTATATGTACCCATTTCATGTATTCTCAACTATGTATACACTTATACTTATTATCTTGTAAACAATTGGCAAATCAAATAAATAAATAAATAAAAATAAAATGGTTCAACCATAACAACACAAGAGCAAATAATAGATACAAACTCAAGGTTAATCGCACCAAACTTGATTGCAGGAAATATGACTTCAGCAACAGAGTGGTCAATGTCTGGAATACTCTACCTGACTCTATGGTTTCTTCCCCAAACCCCAAAAACTTTAACCTTAGTCTGTCTACTATTGACCTCACCCCTTTCCTAAGATGTCTGTAGGGGGTGTGCATAACCACACCCACGTGCCTACTGTCCCTGTCCTATTGTTTCTTTTATTTTTATTTTTTATTTTTCTTATATGTATCCATGTATTCATAACTGTTTTTACTTATACCTATTATTTTGTAAGCAATTGACAAAAATAACTAAATAAATAAATAAATAAAATTGTGTAAGCCGTCTTGAGTCGCCATGGGCGAATAGGCGGCAATATAAATCAATCAATCAAACAAACAAATAAATAAATAAAATATATCCATCAACCATAAGCTATAACTTTAGTTGAAGTGTTACACATGACGTGTTTGCATCAATAAATTAAATAAGTGTACTAACTACTAATTTTGGGGGTGGAGTTGATATGTTTCCAGTATATAATTTTACCAAATAGATGTTTGGGAATTTATGGATGATTCATTCATATTTATGGAACAAATAGCTGCCACGTAGACTCTAAAGAAAATAATCTTTCCCACTGCTGCAGAAAGGAAAGGAAAGGAAAGGAAAGGAAAGGAAAGGAAAGGAAAGGAAGGAAGGAAGGAAGGAAGGAAGGAAGGAAGGAAGGAAGGAAGGAAGGAAGAAAGAAAGAAAGAAAGAAAGAAAGAAAGAAAGAAAGAAAGAAAGAAAGAAAGAAAGAAAGAAAGAAAGAAAGAAAGAAAGAAAAAGAAAATCTTCGCTCTACTTTATAGATCTACCATACCTTTGGAGAATTTAGGTGGTCTTCCATGTTTTGACTCCATGATAATAACTTATCTCTGAAATCCATTATGTTAGATGATAATCATGAGCATTAGTCTTTCATCAACAATCCTCTATAAGGTATATGAACACATGGTAAATGCAAGAAGCTGATCTAGGTAATTTTCAGGTCTCTTGAAGACCACAGTTCCATGAAGAACCAATTTCATGCCTCATTCTGTGAAAAGTAGCCAATCATATAATATTCTGAGTCAGAACAAAATTAGCTGAGAGATTGCTTCCTCCAAATTCCTTTCCCTTGGATTTCCAAATATCCATGATTTTATTGGTCCAACATTTTGCAATCCATTGACATTTAGATTACAGTTTCCCATATTTGGCTGGGAATTTTGGTACTTATAGTCCCAATGTATCAGGCACTAGAGCACTAGAGGTATAAAGAAATATATTTTTAGCGTGCCTTGGGATCATCGCTGATGTTGCAATTGACTATGCTTGCAACTTTGGGTTCTATGCATCTGAAAATCAGTTTAAATGATTATATCACACTCTATTAATTAAATGCTAGATTTTATATTATTTCATCTCAGTGTGTTCCAAGAATTGATCCCTGTTCCATCTCCTTGGGAGAGCAGCTGATTGGAATTGAAGCAGGACAACCCTGTTCTTCCTTCCCTGTGTTTCTTACTACAATCTCTAGGGTTCCAAGAATGTGGTTTCTTTGGTAATTGAACATATTATACACTACTAAGTATTGTTGGGTCTTGTCTTAGTGCCTTATCAGGCCAGTGTAAAGTTTGGAGGGGCACTTTGCTTTGAAGAAGATTTATAAGAACTTCTATTCCTTCATCAGAGCAGCAACATACCCTTCCAAGTTTTAAAACTGGAGTAGTCTTATTATTTTGCTTTGTTTCTGAAGCCTTCTCCAATTATTCCAATAGGCAGGAAAGACCATCATACATGGGCAGAAACCCACTATGTCATTCAAGGTGCTAGAAAAGATATAGGCAGTGCATTCACAGAAGACCTTTTGACTAAAGGAACTGGTTGGTAAATGAGGCTTTGAGGAAATGTGGAAGGCTATTATGAGCTCTTTTTAGGTTCATACCATAGAGATAAATCACTTTATGGCATGAGCCTTGTTGATGCAAATTGTAGATATATCCAACTTCTCTAAAAGTTACCCAAACCCAACTACTTGGAGCTGTAAACTATGTTGATCATTTTAGTGTAATAGATAGATAACCTTTATTGTCATTTTTTAATGTGGGCACACTGGCAAATCTGTGTGCATGTGTATATGTGTTATATATATGGCTGTGGGTGGGTGTGGGTGTTTACACCCATGCATATAAATACATGTATATTTTAATCACTGTCCATCTTGAATTGTCTGAACTAGCCAATTGTGACCTATTTTTTAAACCACGGTTAATTAAATCATAATATACAAACTGGGAAATCAATCACAGAAACCATGTTGACATAAGCTCAGTAAAATTTTAAAAGGGTCAATTTTATGTTAGGATAATGTGCAACATAATTTCTTAACACAAAAGGCCTTAAACTATTTCAGACTCCTCACATCACAGTGATCCACTGATTCCATCATTTTCTCTTTCATTCATGCTCTGTTTCTTGCAAGGTCAAACGCTTGTATGCTTGCTAGTCATGGAAATGCTGAACTGGAAAGCAATATGCCATAAAACTTCATCATATACATTGAAATTCTGTTAGAAGTTCAGACCAAAAGTGGGACAAATAAAAAGAATTAAAAACATAAAGGAGAAATTCAAATTACTAAGCTATTGTTGTCTAGCTATGCATAATATTCTACAGAATAGTTCATCACTTGTCATGTATTAATAGACAAAAGTTGCACAATGACACCCATTCATAAAGGATAAATAAATGTCAAAAATAGTAATTGCTATAAAGTATTATTAATATAACTTTGAGGAATAAAGACAGCCAAAATGATGCTGATTTGTTTAGATATTAGACTACATTAAGAGTGTTAATGATGTCCTGATAAAGGTTGGTTTAAAATTCCAAGCAACAGAAAAGAAGAGAAGCGTTTCCAGCCTTTACTGAGTAATACATTTGCATTTTCTTTAATTCTACAGAATTCCAGAGAGGTTTAAAATAGTTTATAATGTGGAATAATGTCTACTTAGTCATAGAATAATAGTGTGGTCAAGCAGTTAATTAAGTTGTAATGAGTACAATTTAAGTAGATGTAACTGGAGAAAGAATTGGGAATGCTGCATTTAACTGGAATAGTTGCTCTGGCACAGGGCATCTATATTAATAACAATCTCATCATAAATCAGATGGAAACCATGGTAGGTAGGTAGGTAGGTAGGTAGGTAGGTAGGTAGAGATAGATAGATAGATAGATAGATAGATAGATAGATAGATAGATAGATAGATAGATAGATAGATAGAGACAGACAGATAGACAGAGAGAGACAGAGAGAGACAGAGAGAGACAGAGACAGGGACATATAAACAGACGGACAACCTAAACCTAACCCTCCTTTCCTATCTGCAGTTCCAAGTCTGCTGTCCACTTATATTTCAGGATAATGGTTGGATCTTCCATACTGTAATGTTCAGTCTGTAATGGAGTGCATTAACTTGTAAATGAATGCTGTCCATGATATGGACTTTTAAAGAATGTAGAAACTTGTTATAAGAACAATATGATTTCGCCAATATGACTTTGTTCTCCTCACTGACATAAATATCTTAGAAACAGGAGAGCAGCAATGTGGAAGAATTTGCTGTTTCAATTAACTTCCTCTCATGCTATTCTGAGGCAGGATGTTGACATCCATCTAATGCCACTAACACTGAGAAAAATTGTAGATTCATATATAGGCTCCTTTTCTATTAGGTATCCAAGGACAACGGGTAATAACCCTTAAAGTTGAAAGTTATCCGTTACTTTGAAATAGTCACAACATTTCAGCCTTAATAATTAGTCTTTATTTAAGTAATTAATAGTGGACTATTTATTTAGTTCTCTCTAGTAATGGAGAATTGATTCAGTAATATGAATTCATCTTAAGGATGTTTATTCTATGCCATTATGTTTTATATGCAAATGTTATGGCCTGTCCCATTATTCCAAGTGGCTGCAGAAAACCTTGTAATACTCATTATGATGTGGTAGATTTTTAAATGAGAGCTCTTAGTAGTTGCTTCTTTAAATTGCACTGCTCTTAAAAACTGGAAGTCAATTATTAAATGCTCAATGAGATATAGTATGTAGGTTAGTGGGTTCTTTTGTAATGATTTTCCTGCAAGAGAAACAAATGATATGGATTCCATTTTGAAGCAATCTTTTTATGAAGAAAATAGGACAATGAGCAGATGCAACACAACCTAATAATAAAGCTTGTACTGGTGGCAATTAGAATGAAATCAGTGACAGGTGTGTCTGCATAAAGTGTGAAAACCACAAAAATAAAGATAGCTTATTTAAATGTATACAAATCCTTATTGTTTTACACACTCTTTGTGCAGTAGAACAGGGGTGTCAAACTCACGGTGTCACATGATGTATCAGGACCTCTTTCCCCTTCACTAAACTGGGCAGGAGCAGGGCCAGCACGTGACACATCCAACCTGCGGGCCGTGAGTTTGACACCCCTGCAGTAGAAAAATATGCATCCCTTCACTGTTGTATCTCTCATTCACATGCAACAATATGCATAGCTTCAAAAATACCCATTTTAATTGACGTCTGATAGGGATAATTGATCCTCTTTGTAGTTGGATATGAAGGAAACCACATGACTTTGATGCAAATATAAAATGCTCCCTTATACTGACCAGCTTCATCATGGGCCACATGATTGCTTTTTCATCAATCACATTTGGATTTTTTTTGCTCATCAAACAAGTTTTGGCTTGCAAAGAACAGCAGGCTTTATATGACACTTAGTAAATACCACACAAACTACATTGTTTACAGGTAGTCCTTGATTTATGACCAAACCTGAGCCCCAAATTTCCATTGCTATGTAAGATAGTTCTTCAGTGATTCACATTCCAGAGGATGCTTTGAAACAGCATAATAATCCAGGGCTGGAAAGAAACCTCACCCAGTCACATGCCCACCAAGTCACGCCCACCAAGTCACGCCCACAGAACCAGTTAAAAAATTTGAATCCCACCCCTGCTTGTATGGTATGTTCAGCATTATTACATCGCTGCATGACTGATATGTGTTTCACCTTAAAAATCACAGATTTTTTTAATGATGGCAAGCCCTGGAGTCCTGAGACAGCAAACTATGATGTTATTATCTCTGTTATTCATGACTCTCTATTTTTTTTTCTTCATGACATTTTTCATAAGTGAAGAGTCTTCTTTTTTTCAGATCAACTGAATGTTGATCACTGGTTGAGATAGGAACTGAACAACCAGCTTGCTGCTTAAACCTGGAAGCATGGACTGGGAGAGAGAGGCTGGCACAAAATCACCAAATGTTTTTTTTATGCCTCACAGACTCTTGGTTTCTAGCCTGGTGCCTTATCCATTAGACCACACTGACTCTCAAATGATATGAAGTTCTTTGCATGGAATAGAGTGGTTGTGTTCTATCAGTGGTAATTATAGTCACATTATCTGAAACTTTTCACCCTTGATTTGTCTGTCCAAAGAACATTCCTCTAGAAGTCTAAATTTGATTTCATTTGATTAATAACTAATAGATGTCTTAATAGTGTTCCTGCTTCTTTTCAATTCTGTCTTTTAACTTTCTCTTTCAATTTTTATTTTTGTATGGATTCTTAAAGTATTTTTTATCCTTTAACAGATTAAAAGAGTTGTAAGGGACCTTGTAGGTCATCTAATCCAACCATCTGTCCAAGCAGGAGACCCTACACCTTAATCGAAGAAAAATCATTTCAGTAGTGAGATGGGTGGTGTATAAATTTAATTAATAATAAATAACATAAATGTAATGCTTTGTAGCAAATTTGACATGATTGGCTTATTCTTACTGAGCAATGGCTTAAATCTTGCTAATCTCCCACGAATCCCAATTTTACTCTGTACTTTTTTGATGGTGGAATCATGAGTATGAATTTTAGCCAAGGTAAGACAATGTTGCAGATGCCTGGAAACCATCATGACATTCTTTGTGGTAAGAATTTCACTGTAATGAAGGAAATGAACTTTTCTTTATATGTATGTACTGGCACAAATCTGCCCTGATTATTTAATGAATTCACTTACAAGTTATGAAGAAAACAAAAATAGAAAAATTGCCAGAAAATTATTTCCCAATTGAATTCCTACAGTTATAACTCTATCACTTCAATCTCTCTTTAAGATGGTAATTGTAATATTATCTTTGGTTTCATGAAAAGGATAGAAATGAAACAACCCTGGTAAGGAATCTTTTCAAAGCATTATCACTCTGTCTCCGTGCTGGTTTGATAAATGTTGTCAGGCTAGTAACTGAAGTCAGGCCTTTATGTAAACATAAGATATTGCTTTATATCAGATCAAACATAAGATACTGCCTTATATCAAATTAAACATTCCTTTTATCAGATTTTTAAAAAAGCAAATACAATCCTTTACGGCATCAGCAGAATTATCAAGTACAGTCCATTTTCTCTGTATTCTGTTGTTGAAAGAAATATCCTTCTGGGTTCAGTTCCAAGTGGGGAAAACATGGAAACATGGAGGCTGTTTGGAAAGATGGTTTAATGGTGGACAGCAGGACCACATGGCTTAGAGCTCCAAAGTGAAAAAGAAAGGATGATCACATACTTACTTCAAGGTGAGAAGAAGGTCAAGAAGGAGAGACCAAGATGCTGAGAGACCCTTATATAACCTCTGTTGGGCCCCACCTTAGTGGTTCCTGTTCAAGAAATGTATCCCATTGCTGTCAGACTCCCAGGGGCTGGAGTCTTAGCTCACTTTGTAGGCTTTGTCTGGACCACATGGCTTCACCTGAGTGTTGGCTGACACAATCTTCCCAGGCCAGGTGGTGAGATGGGTAGACCCTTTGTTGTGTAGAATACTCTGGCCTAGGCCTTAATGGCCCATTAACAAAGGTGGGAGGGCTGAGTTTCTGCTTCTCTGAGTTTCTACTTTACTCTTTTTAAGGGAAATATTCTGTCTTTTTAATATTTCCCAGGATATTTCATTTTTCTAGGAGAGGGGTGGGTGCTAACTTCCTACAATCCCTCATTTTTTTTCAAAACATGTGAGTGTTTTGACAAAAGTTTAAAAGGTGGTCAGATCAGGGAGACTTGATGGGTGCTTTTAATTTTTCCTGATGCAAAGGAGGAGGTATTGAAAAAGAGGCAGCAGAAAAGGATTCCTTCAGTGGCTCCCAAAAGCTTTCAACCATGATGGTCTAGCAGCCTGGGAAAATTTCTGGATTTGTTTTTTTTTTTTTTTTTTTTGCTGTATCCAATTTTTCATGCCAATTAATTTTCTGGTGTTTGATGTACTTTTTTATGAGCTTACAGTCAGGTTGTAAGCACAAACCCCTACATTCTCCATAGCCTTTAAATTACAGGCTGCCCATTTCCAAGGTTATTGTTACTACCTGCCAAGCTCTTAGCTTCCAGGGTGTGTGAGGCCAAATTGAGGTTAGCCAGTGTACAATCCAGGCTATTTAGTATTTAAAATTACACACAAGGAGCCCTGGGACTTCTACTCATGAGACCACCAGTGCAACATAACCTACTTTACTGGGCATCTGGGCAGCGTCATTTGTGAGTCACAGTCAGGACTTGGGGTTTGGAGATCTCTTTTCTGCTATCTCTTCAAGAATTGCCTGAGGGAAATGCTCCCTCCCCTATGGAATTAGCAGGGAGTTTTACTTGGGCCTTAATGCCAGAGAGCAGCAAAACAAAAAATCAGAACAAAAACACATTTTAAAAAGGAAGCTAGGAGCAGCTTTGTGTGGAGGTAGGTGAAGGGGGTAACCTCTGTCTAATTCTGAATGGTCTGTCTGTATATATGTGTGCTTGTGTATGCAGCTACTTTTGCAATAGATAATACAGACATGCTGGGCAATTTTTCCTCCCACCAGACAGAAGTACAAGGTGTTCAGAACTTGCTGGGCCAGCCACTCAAATACAATCCTTACATGAATACATTAGACTGATTACAATATAAATGATACAAAGAAAGAAAACATTACAATGAATTTCCCATTACAATGAATTTCCACCCTCCCCCCCCCCCCATAATCTTTCTAACTGTCTTCTGGGGATTGAAAAGAGTCTTTTAGTCTTTTACTGGTCCATCTCAGAGTCCTTTCCTTCATGTCTCTGGGTGGCATAGGCTTGGCCTGGTGGTATGGGTGGTCAGTCAGGCTTGGGAAGGTCTGCCCACTCTGGTTTGCTGTAATGACTTTCAGTGGATCCAAACCCAATTCTTTGGCTCCAATGGATGGAATGTCTCTAGGGGGTAGCATCTGCTTCCACATGTTACAGGGCTGTAAGACAAAGAACAAAGGTCCCCTCCCCCCTTTGCTGGTAATTTTACCAGGAAAGGCTTTGTAAAAGGATTAGAGGGGTTTTTTTTTGGGGGGGGGGGGGGTAGATAGCTTGCAGGCATGGTTTGAGGAGGAAGAAAAATAACACAACAGTATTGCAGTTACTAAACAGATAAATCAGTTTCAACAAAATGGAGACACAACAGATGAGGAAGGGAAAAAAACTGGATTCACATGCTTCATGAAAAGGTTGAACAGGTAAAATCATTTAAACACACAGTAAATGCAAGGATGAAACTTTTCTTGGAAATGAACTTAAAACATTCACTAATAATCTTGGGTTTTTCTTAAAAGCACAGAGAGGAAAGAAAATTGAACTCTGTTCCTCATCCAGTCTAGTTGCCCAGACCAGACTGGGAGAAGACATTTTCTCTCAGTATTTTTAATTCTTAACAATTTAAAATTCATATCTGAAGGGATCAGAGACACTTAACAGTTGCAACAGTTAACAGTTACCTCAAGGACACACAAAGACTTAAACACACACTCTCTCTCGCGCACACACACAAAGAAGGACACAGAGAGGAAAACAAAACTCTGAGGTTTACACACACACTGATCATTCCCACAATAAATCTCAGTTAAATTGGGGAAGGCACAAATTTTAAGGAACAAACCACGTGGTTGCATAGAAGACAAAGAAAGAGACGCAGAAAGAAAGAAAGATATCCCATGTGATCCTGTTTATATATTGCCCTTTTGTTTCATTTTTCTTTTCTTTTTTTAAAGTACCTTTATTTAGCCACATTGGTCTCCCTGTATCCCTCAGCAAAGCCCATTCTCTATATATACATTTTTCTTTTTTTTTCTTTTTTTTCATCCCAGCTAGGGTTGGCATCTGCCGCTCATCCCAAGCTTCCAACAACTCTCCCCGGGGGTTCCACTCAGGACCCTCGAACTACTGCTTCCCATGTTTCCCCTTCCGATGTGGGGGCCTCACACTTTGGCTTAGTCAGGTCAACAGGCTATCAGTTTGCAGACAGAAAAAGGTGTCTGGGGGAGACTTTGGTTCCCTATTCAAAGTACGCGCACTCCCCTCAGAGGGAACTCTCAGGCCACGGTTTTTGGACGGGGGGAAAAACAATAATCTGTGAGAACTTACCTTACCATCCCCCAAAAAGAGTCCAGGAGGACTTGCTGCCCCCAACAGACAAGTACTGGCACTCCTTCATCAGGCCTAGGTTTTCGGATTTGGAAGAGCTCAAATCCAGGAGGACTTGCTGCTCTTTGCAGGCAAGTACTGGTGCTCCTCTAACTTCACAACTTCACAATTTCCTAATTACCTAAATTCACAATTACCTAAAATCCCGGGATTTGCTTTTGGGATACACTGGACAAAAAAAAAAAAAACAATAACAAAATTTTCTTCCCTCCCTTCAATCATAACCCGCTTGGCTTTTCCTCAGAAGGTCCCACACTCTGATGAGCCCCCCTTGCTTTTCCTGTCCTGATGGTCATGGCTCTGTGGAGCTAGTAACAGGCAAGAGGGTGGCTAGAGGCCAAACAAAGAAATGAGATCCAGCTGCTGTTCAAGGGTGAAGCCACTCACATACACATACTCTTCCTCTTTCTCTAACAAAGGGTCCTGTGCTCTGAAAATGTTAAACATAACTTTTTTTTTTGAAAATGCAAATAAGCCAGGAGATGAGAAAGGAACTTTGTACTACCAAAATGAGGATAAATAATAATAATTCAAGATTGTTATGAAAAGTTGTATGAGCAAGAAAAGTTTCAGAAGAGAAAATTAAACAATATTTGGAAAAGTGGAATTACCTAAAGTACCAGAAAAAGTAAAAACTATGTTAAATGAACAAATATCAATGATGGAATTATCAGAAGTGATCAAGAGACAAAAGAATAATAAAACACCAGGGCCAGATGGGCTGCAGGCAGAATTTTACAAATGTTTACAAGATACTTTAGGCCCATCAATGTTGGAAGTCCATAATAAAGTATTGATTGATGCAAAGGTACCAAATTCGTGGATGGAAGAAAATATTACTTTGGTTCCAAAAGAAGATTCAGATTTAATGCAGATAAAAAAACTATAAACTCACATCTTTACTGAACACTGACTATAAAATATATGCTTCAATAATGGCAGAGAGAGTAAAAAAATGAATATATAAATGAATTTATATATTAAGATGAAAATGGCTTTTTGCCTAAGAGACAGATTAAAACAATATGAAAATAATTTTAACTTCAAAGGCAATTTGCCATAAACAAATGGCAAAGGTGACAGAAAATGGAAATAGGACAGAGAGTTTTAATATAAAAAGGCACAAGAAAAGGATGTCCACTATCTCCTTTACTATTCATATTGATATCAGAATTGCTAAATAGAGATATTAAACAAGAGATAGAAATTAAAGCTGTGGAAATAAAAAGGGAACAATATAAATTATAGGCATTTGTAGAAGATTTGCTCTTTATCTTGGAAGACCCACAAGGAAATGGACTCAAACTAATTAGGAAAATAGAAGAGTATGGTGAAGTTGCAGGACTGAAAATAAATAAAGAAAAAATCAAAATAATTGTTTACAGACATATAGAAAAAAAAACCAAAGAGGAAAATAGGTATACAGATAGTCAAGAAAGTTATTATAAATTGGTGCAACCAATTAAAACAAATTTGGTTAAGTGGAAAAATCTACAACTATCATTGATGGAAAGAGTAGCCACCATAAAATTGAATATCCTGCCAAGATTACTATATTTATTCCAAGCAATACCAATAAAACTGGATTTGACAAGGGAAAAAAAAACAAGGATAAACTTGAAAATGTTGCAAGATTCTAAAAATTTTGGCTATTCAATTGAGTTAGATCAATGGCAGAATTTATGGGATAGAAATTATAAATTAACAATGTCTACTGCATAGAAAGAAAATCTTTATAAAATGTTTTATAGATAGCATTTTCTGCCTTCAAGGTTGGCAAAGATGTTTAACAGTAAATCTGCAGAATGTTGGAAATATAGTCAGATACCTGGTTCATACTATCATATGTGGTGGGCATGTCAAAACGTGAAAAAAATATTAGACAGAAATACCTACATGGCTTGTGGGTGGGGGGAATGATAAAACAACATATAGATTTGAAACCAGATACATTTTTGTTGGGCACACTACCAGACAGGTATAACAAAGGGAATGTATCTTACATGTATTGATTGCAGGGAGAATAGTATTTGCACCACAATGGAAAAGTGAAGAAATCCCAACCGATGAAGATATGATTAAACTAAGCTACCACTTACAATTAAGGAAAAGGAAGAAACTGATTTTTTTCCCCTTGATACTCATCAATGGCTAGCAGAAAAAAACAGGAAAAAAGGAAATATATGAAAGGATTAGTGCTATAAGGAAGATACATTACCTTGGTTAAACAAATAGCATGAATATTATTGTTATAAACAGTAATATAATTGATACTAGCTCTCTTGGGAGAAGACACAGAGGAAGAAAGATCTCTTTCTCACTCACATACAGGCATACACACATTTCCCACATTTTTCCATGCTTTAAAATTAAAATTTAGAGGTACTCACCTTCTTTCCAAGCATCCTTTGAGCTCAACACTCAAAACCCCTTTAAAACCCTTTTTTTCCAAATGGCCAAGGTCCAGGAAAATTTACCCACAGACTCAATGGGTCTGTTTGTCAGCAAGGGAATCTTACCTGGGCCTGGTCCATTGGTTAGGTTAGCTTGGAGTCCCATCTGGGTCGCCAAATTGTTGAAAGAAATATCCTTCTGGGTTCAGTTCCAAGTGGGGAAAAAGGCACTGGAAAGATGGAGGCTATTTGGAAAGATGGTTTAATGGTGGACAGCAGGACCACATGGCTTGGAGCTCCAAAGTGAAAAAGAAAGGATGATCACATACTTACTTCAAGGTGAGAAGAAGGCCAAGAAGGAGAGACCAAGATGCTGAGAGACCCTTATATAACCTCTGTTGGGCCCCACCTTAGTGATTCCTGTTCAAGAAATGTATCCCATTGCTGTCAGACTCCCAGGGGCTGGAGTCTTAGCTCACTTTGTAGGCTTTGTCTGGACCACATGGCTTCACCTGAGTGTTGGCTGACACAATCTCCCCAGGCCAGGTGGTGAGATGGGTAGAACCTTTATTATGTAGAATACTCTGACCTAGGCTTTAATGGCCCATTAGTAAAGATGGGGGGTGAGTTTCTGCTTCTCTGAGTTTCTACTTTACTCTTTTTAGGGGAAATATTCTGTCTATTTTAATATTTCCCAGGGTTTTGGATCTTGAGATACATGATGAAAAGGTCACATTGGGTCTGAAAAGATTCCCCTGATGTTCTTCTAATTCAGTCATTTTCTTGTAAAGATAACAGATAATCAGAGTTGGAAGGGACCTTGTAGGTCATCTAGTCCAACCCCCCGCCCAAGCGGGAGGCCCTACACCATTTCTGACAAATGGCAGTCCAATCTCTTCTTGAAAGTCTCAAGTGATGGTGCTCCCACAACTTCCGAGGGCAAGCTGTTCCATTGGTTGATTGTTCTCACTGTCAGAAAGTTTCTCTTTATTTCCAGGTTAAATCTCTCCTTGTTCAGTTTCCATCCATTATTCCTTGTCTGGCCTACAGGCGCTTTAGAAAATAGCTTGACCCCTTCCTCCCTGTGGCAGCCCCTCATATATTGGAAGACTGCTATCATGTCTCCCCTGGTCCTTCTAGACCAGTGATCCCCAACCTTTTATGCTGCGGCCTGGTACGGCATCAGCTGGGTGCCGCGACCCGGTACCGGCATCGGCTGGGCGCCGCCATCTTTTTGATGAAAAAGTGCTTCTGGTGACCTCACGGAAGCACTTTTTCATCAAAAGATGGCGGCATGAAGCTCGATGAGCTTTTCCGGGTAGAAATGGCTTTCTACCCAGAAAAGCTCACGGCAGCTTGGCGCCGAACATCTTTTTGATGAAAAAGTGCTTCCGGTGAGCTTTCTACACCGGAAGCACTTTTCATCAAAAGATGGCGGCGCCAGCAACCAACGCCCGGTAGGACTTGTTGGGGACCCCTGTTCTAGACTAGCCAAGCCTAGTTCACTTTACTCAGTTTACTAGACTAGCCAAGCCCAGTAAAGGAAGTTCAAGAGGACCCAGATTGTTGGGGGCAATATGCTGACTCTGTAAACCACTACAAAGCACTGTGAAGTGGTATATAAATCAAGTACTATTGCTATTTCAGGCAAATTGCATGAGGGCTGCAGAGAAGTAAAAGTACAAGCATTTCTTCTCTGAGCATTACAGATAGTCCTTGACTTAAGATCACAATTTGGGCCAGAATTTTCAATCACCAAGTTTTGATCACATGACCAGGTGAATGCTGTGACAGTTGTAAGTGCAAGGGCTGGTTGTAACTTACGTTTTTTGGTGCCATAGTAACTTCAAATGCTATGTGCCTTTAAAAGGACACTGGGTTCATATTTTTCATGTTCTAATCATGGATTGACACACTTACACCACCAGGTGAGTTTCCTTTAATCCTTAGCAAACTTTTAAACTTAGTAAACTTTTATATACAAATGTTAAGGATTTTTTTTCTGAAATAAACTAAATACGTTAATTAAAATTTTGATTTTAGAAAGTTACAATTCTAAATAAATTTGAAATTAGATTTTGGAATTAATTTAAAAGAGTCATTCTCATGAGGAATACTTTTGTTTTTAATTCTTTTAAAAAAATAGGTATTGAATGAAGGACATAGAAATTAATCTACAAATAGAATATGTTTAAAGGATGCTACAGATCGAGGTATTTACTACCTGATATGATTGATACTAAATAAAAGTTGGATTTATAAATGACAGGAAACAAGAATGACATGAAAAAAGGTTTTACACTAGACATACAAAAGAAACTGATTGATATCTTCAAAAGTAAAAGTGTTATAGAAATAAAAAAAAACAAGAAAATACTTGGATAAATTTCCTATATTGGATTCACAGAAGAGGCTTCTTAAAGCTTTGAAGAATTTTGTGAGAAGGAACAAAAGAAAAAAAATGAAAATAAATCAAATTCTATAACATTAGTTGGAGACTACTAAATCCTTAATAAACTTTTGCTGGCATCAGGTCTGAAATGCAATTTCTTTGCTATTTTTCCTTTTCTTTCTTTTCTGAACTTTCTTATTTTTCATTTCATTTTCATTTTTTTAGTTTGCATTAGTTTTTATTGTTGAAAGTTGTAATCTTTAGCACAATTATGATAGAAAAAAATGAAAGTATCATTTTTCAGACACACCAAACTGAAATTGACCTTCTTATCACCCCATTTCAAATGTTTAGTCAGAAGTGATTATTTGGAGCTTTCTGCAATGTGCTTTAAGAGGATGCTAGTTGACTGGCAATATTTAGCAATCTCAAATCCATAGAAGTTGTTTCATAGAGCTGAATAGGAGAACACAGAGAGTCTGAATTAAAAGAGAAAAAGCCAATGCCAAGTTATCAAATGCCAGCAACAAAAACACACCATATGCTAAGGCAACAAGGGAAGAGCTAAAGATCCATACTGTAATGGAAATTGTCAGGTAACAGGTGGAATCTCAGGGAGGGATGAAAAGACCAGAATCCAGGTGTCACTAATTAAAGTTCAGCCAAATTGATAATTCTAGTTATTCATCCTAATCCTACAGAAGCATTCCAAATTCCAGCATCATTCAGGAGATGGTTATTTTCTCCCTGGCCTTGCTGAAACTAAATTTAAATAAATGCCATGCTAGGCTTCTGTTGTGAGTTTATTTTAAAAGATAGAAGCCTCATCCCAAAATCCTGTTTGATTTGTCAGGCAGGAGATAAATTAATGGGGAAATAATATCTGCATTTTTCTGATTCCCTTGCTTTTTAAAAAAATAATATTTCTGCCTATTGAACTTAAAGAAATAAACACCCCTTTAATGTTTTTTGATATTAATTATACTGTTTACTACTTCCTGAATCTTTGGCAGCATACCATATTGATTGTTGAGAAGCATTGGAGGGGAATTATCCACTTCAATTGATCAATGTCCTAAAGCAGGGCTGTCAAACTCATGGCCCGTGGACTCGATGCGTCACACACTGGACACACCGACACTCAATTTAGCAAAGGGGGAAAAAGTCACGATATGTCACGTGATGCCACCTTGATGATGGGAGTTTGACATCTCTGTCCTAAAGCTTTCACTTGTCCACTGTTCAGTATAGCATTAACTAGATAGGTCTATGGCTTGATCTAGCAAGCCTCATCTTATGACCCTATCTATACTACTTTGCCTATTAATATTACTGTTGCCTGAGATAAGAAGAACTATAGATATTGTGAGTTCATGTCTTTTCTAGTATACCCACAGAATGCTCTTTTCACTTCTCACATCATTTTAGTTCCCAGGAGAGAAAGGCCTAGTATAGCTACCATGAGGTTGTGTTGCCACTATGAATTTCATTTTTTGCCTCTGTCCTTGGATGGAAGGCAAAAGATCCACTGATTTGGGGGACATTCCTACAGGAATGATGGGAATAGATATAATAGATTATGTACAAAACACAATCGTAAAAACATCAATATTATTAAAGAAGATCCATTTGAAAGTATGCCATTTATTGGACATACAGGCAAATATGTTATCCTGCATGATGGAATATAAATGGTGGAATATATTTGCTTTGAAGCTGAGTTGGTTGTTCATCTTCTCTACTTTTTATAACAACATTTAAGACTTGTTCCAGGCATTTCAATATAAAATATTCAGTATTCAGCATAAAATATTTCATTATAAGTGTATTATTCACAATTTATACTTTGTATATTTTCAAGCAAACCTGGTGTTTTCAACTGAATGAAAAGCTTTTATTTAGGGGGTGGAGAGAAAGGATCTTTCAGTGGAAAAGAAGTGACTTCTTCACATCACTTTAAGATGTCAAAATTAAGATCAGGTAATGGGCTTATTTGCCAAATGTTCTACAGGAGTCTTAGTTTAAGATATGCCGCATTTAATCTTTAAACGGACTATTAAGGGTTCATGCTCGTATCTCAAATTGGCCAAATAGCAGTAATTCACCTTTCCATCATTTCAAAACTTTCAAAACTATATTATGGCAAGCTAACATGCTGTCAGTTGATAGACAGAAATGAAATGTGAATGTCAATAATTTCTTCAAATTAAAAAAAGGTTTTGACATATTCTACATATATAGTATTATGATTATTAGTACTTCTTGTCCTATAGCTGCTGCAAATTGATCAGCAATGTCAGTTGGTAGATGCCAGCAAGAAACTGGGTCTTTGAGAAAATTCTTAAACAGAGGAACATGTTGCTGTCACTGCATATATTTTTTTTTGAATAGTACATTTGTTCTTTACACTCTTCTCATAGAATAATTCCTATCATGTTAATTTGAAATATATGTCCCCCATCCCCCACTTTTCTGGTAGAAAGTAAAAAGAGACCCAGAGTGCTGGTGAAAAGTGTTGACATATCCATGTGCTGCTATAGGGTACTACTTGCTTGTTGTGATATCTATGACAAATGTGGATCAATCTGATGGAGAAAAGATTCTTATAGGTAGGTTTCCCATATTCTAAATGGGAATTCTAAATATCTCCAAATTTGGAGCTTTCTATATGTCTCCAAATTTCTTAGTTCTAAGTTAGCATTAAATATTTATTTATTTATTTATTTATTTATTTATTTATTTATTTATTTATTTATTTATTTCTCCATTCATTTCCAATGTTTATAGCTCCTGTCAGTCCAACATCTTTGGGTAGTGAACCAGAAAAAAAGCCAATTCTGTTAAACCAAATAAACAAATTTGTATTGAGACTCAATAAAATGACAAAACCACTAATAACATATGCATTCCAGAGCCCCCATATTAGTAATTTGATTCCAATACATTCTCACTCTTGAAGCAGAGTGGTTTCTCAGTTTTATAAGCAGTGAGAACAAGATATATTGTATGCTTTGCTTTGATACTGTTGATTAATTCCCAGATTTTTTTACTTGTCAGTGAGTAAAGTAAAGGAAAGGAAAGGAAAGGAGAGGAAAGGAAAGGAAAGGAAAGGAAAGGAAAGGAAAGGAAAGGGGAAAAAGTGTAGGAAGATTTTAATCTTGTTCCAAAGCCTAACATCTAATAACTATTTGCCAGTCTCTAGCATAATTTCAATCCATTTTTTAAAATGCCATCTCATCTACTTTGGGTAATGCCACTCACATGCCACTCAAAAAGTAGAGTCTTTTGTCTAAAAAAAAAGTTGCTTAGATGGCTTAAGCTCCAGAAAAGTAATCTTTACTGAACATTCAAAGGGCAAAGATATCACTTTGACAATAGAATCAATTACTTAGTAAAGGAATTATGGATGCTGTTTCACTTAAACTATTCTGGCATGATTGGACACTTATGTAATCATAATGGAAACTTAGCCAGATGAATTTTGGAGCCTCCTGTCATTGGATATTGCAACAATTAAAGATACATGCTTGTGCACTCTCTACAAAGCATTGTCCTTGAAGCTTTATTTTCTTCTTATCTGAAATAAACAAACAAAATAGCAGTTGGGGATATGGGGTATCCATTTTTGTTTCATTGTATTGAGTGAGAATGGCAGGGAAAGGTGCAGAAGATATTTCTGGCACTACATTAAAATAAGTAATTCATCACAAGTAGTTATAAGTGTCCAATGAATGGATCCTTAAATATCAGAAGCCTGAAAATTCACAATTGTATCTGAAGTTCTCACCGTTCAGTAGACTGGGGTATGAGCTCATACCAGCATAATATTGGACTATTCTTAGTAAAGGGGTTACTGAGAACTTGTGAATTTATGCACTATTGAATCTTGTAAAATACTATTAAAATGATAGAAAGCATCATTCCTGAATGCCATTAATAGAATACCTGATGTCCAATTTTTCAAAATTTAAAAGCAATCAATGATGACTGATTAATGGATCAATTTCGGGTAATAGAATGGCACTGTAACAGATTTCATAATGGATCGTATCAGAGGAAAAAATGGATGCATTGAGTCTTCACATATTATTCCTGAAAAAGAATCAAATAAATAATTTTAAAAAAATCGAGGATGCTCTTGGTGATCATTTTAAGGATGCAGAATATGACAGGATTCTTGGGGTGGGGGGTGGGGTGAATGGGGGGTTATTTATTTATTTATTTAGTCTTTGAGTTGTTGTGTTGTTGTTTTATTCCTTTTGACTGCCTGGACTAGTCCCTGTGGTTTATTTGGCAAGGGTTTTTTTTTTTTTTTTTTAGAAGTGGTTTACCATTGCCTGCTTCCCAGAGTTGAGATAGAGTATGTCTCCTAAGTTCACCCAGCTGACTTTGTGCCCAATATAGCACTAGAATTCCCAATCTCCCAGTTTTTACTCTGATGATTTAACTACTATCCCAAATTGCCTCATTAACTACTTAAGACAAATATACTTTAATTAAGAATAAAACTGCATGGGGCAAATAATAAAGCTTTGCTGAGCGTAGCAGAGCAACATGTATTAACTCTAACCTTTGGGAGGTAGAGTTAGTATAGCACATAGATTTACAACACATGAAGAAGAAAATAGCTAAATATGAGTTCATGAATGGCATAAAATAAAACTACCTAAAAGCGGAGAATCTAAATAGCTCTTGGGATAAAAGAAAGTGGCCACTGTTTGTGCTGAAATTGTTGGCTTTACATATGAGAGAAAGGAGATTAAATTGGCTGCCGAGCCTATGATAAGAACGGTCAATAAGAAGCAGGAAGACAATCAAATTTGGAATGACTTGAATTGACTTGGAGTACGGGCAGATGAAGTAACTCAGAACAGAGAAGTGCAAGGTAATGAGCCTCGGGATTAAAGCAAGATTAGGAAATGTATCTTTAATGGCCATATGCTTCAAGACATTGAGCAGAAGTGGGAGCTGGCAGAAGACTAGGAGGCAATACTAAATATTCTCACTGCAGTACCCAAGAGAAGTAAAAATGCAAATGGAAACCAAACAGTAGGAGGCATAAAAAGATAAGGGAACAAATAAAACATCATAAACAGAAATAGCTCTGTCACAAAACTGATTGGCTGCAACACAATGAAACTCAGTTCAACAGGAATACATTTTCTCTGGACTGCACTACAGTTACACTAGCTGGAAGCAAACAAATCCCATAAATGTTGGGATTTAAACTTTTGCTAGGAAACTTATTTATGCTTTTGCATTTTGAAAGATAGTTTGTTCATTAAGACTTACTTTTGTAAACTGATAGGATCTACAGTATTTCTGGAATTATATTTTTATTAGCAATGTTCAGCTAATGATAACTTGTTACACATAACCCTTCAGCTAGAAGAGGGACATCTCTAGTCCACCATAGAGGCCACATTTGGCACAGATTAGTCTGTTTTCTTTTTTATCTAATAATTCATTTCAGTGTTAGAACAAAATGTGGCACTCATGCAAAGCTGCCAATGAAAACAAGAGTACAAATGTCATGTTCTCTCTCCTCTAGTACAAATCAGTGACATCTCCACATCACTGCTTGGTATGATTGAGAAAAATCACAGTACAGTTAGGGAGCAGAGCAAATTGTACCAAAGAGTACAGAGCGGAATGGGACTTTTCCGCTCCAACCCTTGGCCACGCCCGCTTCTCCACCAGGATTCCACCTCTGTGCATTCACCACTAGCTTTTCTCCTCAGCTGACACACCCCTAGCTATTCACTCCATCCCAGGCCCTTTGGTGTGGCCCCTTCAATGAAACATTGTTTGTCCCAGGCTTTTGGCCAATTGACTTTTGGCAATTGGTCATCAGCCAATCGGCTAGCTGCCAGTGCTGGCAGCCAGAAGTCATTGCATGATCAATCGCAGGGGTGGGATTGGTGGGTTGGGGAAGGTGCTGCAGCCAAATGGCATCAGACACTTGTTAGGAGAAGGAAAGGGAGGGGATGGAAGCTCCCCAATACCTGATTGTGCCATCCTGATAACGAATGAGAAGGGAAGAGCAGGGGTGGGGTGGGGCGGTAAGTAAGCCAACTTCATCCAAAGGAGTTGTTCTTTTGGGTGGGTACCCTAACCCTAACCCTAACTCTAACCCTTTCCTCCCTCCCTCTCTCCCTCCCTCCCTTTCTTTCTTTCTCTTCCTTTTCTTTCTTTCTTTCTTTTCTTTCTTGTTTCCCTTCTCTCTCTCCCACTTCCCTTCCCTCTCTCCTTCTAAAGCTAGGATACCCCCCCCCAACCACCCCAACCACCCCATCCCTGTGATCAATCGCACCATGGCTTCTATCTGCTAGCATTGGCAGCTAGCCGATTGGTTGGCAGGTAACTGTCCTGGGCAGCCAAAAGCCTGGGATGAAGAGTGTTTCGTCGAATGGGCCACACCAAAGGGCCTGGGATGGAGGGGCCGTGGCCCATTGGCTGAACAGCTAGGGGCGTGCCAGCCAAGGAGAAAAGGTAGAGGCAGAGAAGCAGGAGCTGAAAAGTCATGGACCCATACAGAGAGGGAGCTCCAAATTTAATTCAGGCCTGCCTGTTTTGGCAATAGCCCATGTTTCTTAGGATGCTTAGTTTCATTCTAAGAATATTTAACATTCTGAATTCTTAGATTTAATGGAAATTACATTTTTCTCAGGATTTGTTACTGACTGGGTTCCGGGGGGAAAAATAAGAGAGAATTCAATAGCACCGATCCCTACTTCTGTTTGTTGTTTTGAGAATTTTGCTGCATTATTACTATTTATACAGAGAGAATCTTATTTAAGATTTTGTCCAACACAAATACTTCTTGATGCTGGGGAGGGCGATAATTTCTCTCTCCTCAAGTTCTCTGAGTGACTAGGCTCGAGGCAGAGATATGCAATCTGGTGCCCTCCTATTATTTTGGATAATAATTCTAAGAAATCCTTGCCATTAGCTATGCTACTGAAAGTTAATAGGTGCTTGAAGTTCAAAGCATATGGAAAACATCAGGGTGTCTACCTGTGACAAAACGACAGTAAGGATGTTTTCTTATTTGTGCTGAGGTAAACAAGAGATTCTAAAATTGCTAAATATATTTTTGTATTTATTTCTATGTCATTTTTGTATATTACCACAGACTCTAAAATCTGACTTCTGGCAGTTAACATAAGTAGACATTAAAAAAGTAACAAAACATTACAGTAAGAAAAAAAAACTAATGAAATAATAACTACCTGACCAGTAATATCAAAAGGAATCCCAAACATCCTGAATAGCTCTCTGAGAGGGATTAGTTTTAACCAGCTTTCAGAGTACCACAAAGTCAGTGCCAATCTAGCATCTAAGGGAATACTATTTCATAAAGAAAGTGACATCAGTAAAAAATACTAGTTGGAGAACATGTTTCTCTGATCTTCCCAAATTGAGGAACAACCAATGGCTTTTGATATGAGGAACATAACGGATGGATCAATTAGACCTGAAAGGAGCAGTTCTGTAGAAATCCACCATCAGCCTAGCCATGTAATATATTAGAATAGTCTTATAATGGCTTTTATAATACTTTAAGATTTAAGAAAAAACTTACTACAAGGAGATTAATTCAGATAATAAAAATACAAATTATAGGATTAGGTACTGAAAAATCATGAAAGCAGTAAGCTTCCATTTCATCAAGCCATACAAGCAGTATCCAGAAATAGACCACAATATCAAATCAGAAAAATCCCAAATATTAAGAAATGAGATTTCAAATCATCATAGCACTCAAGGAATGGAACCAAGCATTGGTTATCTGCAACACCTGAAAACTGCAAGCAGAGCTCTTTGGATGATGAGATCAGGGTAGGACTATACCCACAAAGATGTATTTGTTAGGGAGATTCCCATTTTTGTAAGATATCTGATTAAGGTGGTTTTTGTATCTCATAATCTGTAAACTCTTTTTAGTCTATGTGAATCAGTTGCTCATTCTTTATAGCACTGTTTGACCTAGCTTCCTTTTTATTTGGAAAATAAGTTATATGATTACTCACATTTCTCACTCCTGAAATCTTGTTGTCCTTCAATACTTTGAGAAGCATGACACTTAGTGGAGGAACAGTAGAATCTTCTCATGGTACTAAGGGACCATTCAATGTATTCTGCTTGTTGTAATGTAAAGATGTGCTCCATTCATCATTTCTTAAAGACCTGTCCTTGCAACACAATCTCTATCTCATCACCATATTTCTCCTGAGGTAGCCTGAAGCCAGTCTAAGGTGTCCCAGCAAGTAAGGAATATTTTTCCTCATATCACAAAATGAATTAATAAATGAAAAAAAAAAAAAAACCAAACCCTCTCATGAGGAAATTCTAAGGTACCTAGAGGAGTTGTACCAGAATCAGCAAACTATCTGGGCTACAAATCAAAGGTCTTCTTCTCTGGGAACACCCCTTTCATCTGGCAGTTGGATCTGCAGCCTTACAAACATTTCAGCTGTAGTTGCCAAATAGACTGGATCCTTCATTTGCTCAACCTTTCTTTTGGAGAGGATTTTGAATCCAAACCATGTATTACTGAAGGTATGTCTATCAGAAATCAGTATTTCCATTAGCAAGCAAGATTTTGCCCAGTAACGTTTTTCCTTGCTGGCAGATAAGTGATAAAGTGAATGGAGAGTAAACCTTTTTTTTTTTTTAAAGGATTATCATAATATAAAATACAAACAAAAATAAAAATAGTAGGCAAATAAGAAAGGGAAAGAAAGAGGAAAGAGAAGGGTAGGGGAAAGGGGAGAAGAAAACAAAAGGCATTGACCCAACTTTTTCAGCGTAACACAATAGAAGATAGAATTGCAATCTCAACTTTTTACCTTATCTACTTAAGAAATACTAACCATTTCTGTTAGATCTGGAGGAGTGGGCGCAAGGAACGGAGACGAGGCATCGAATAGTGACTCAACTCTTTATTAGTGACTTCAGAAAGAGAGCAACGCTTGGGCAGCAGCAGCTCCTTTTATAGAGCTGGCTGCTGTCACAATGTCCAATGATTCAAGTTTGCCGTGCTGGAAGCGTCCAATCAGCGGCGACCCGCTATCAGCCAATCAGATTAGCCAGAGACGACCAATCACGATCTGCTAACTGCGAGCCAATGAGAAGTGCAGGATTATGAGCCTGCTGTGGAAGTAAAACTATTAGGATTAAAAACCAATGCATTTGCTTAGTTCGTAACAATTTCTATAATAATAAACTGACTTAATTAGCAAAATACAAAATTAAGATTCCATTTTTTTCTGTCTCCAGCACAAAGCCCAGAAGAGGTTTCCAGATACAAGCAAATCTGGATATGTTATTTTCTCTAATTAAAAACAGTCAATGCTGTCATCTCTGCTAACTCCATCACCCTTTACATCCATATTTCTGTTGTGGGGATATAGTCTATATACAACTCATCTTCCAAGGTACTGGACAACTTATGACAGGGCTGTCAAACTTCCAGCCCATGGGCCGGATGCGTCACGTGCTGGCCACGCCTAGTTTAGTGAAAGGGGGAAAGTCCCGATACGTCACATGATGCCACCATGACAACATTAGTTTGACACTCCTGACTTATGGCATGGCTTGAAAGAACCATAGAAGAATCAAGCTATAAGAATATTGACCTGTCCAGTTACAATTCCCTGATTATTACACCTCATAAAAAAGAAGTATTACGCTGCCTGGATGGTCTATCTCAAGATGTCTATTTACCTCATGCAAAGCTTTTTGGCTCAATGTGATCCTGGACAGCTAGTTACATACCTAGCTGTTAAGATCTTACATGATGATAATAAAAAATATTCAAAAAAAAAAGGATGACACACACATACATACACGCTATATTATATATTTTATATGCAGCCCAAGACAATTTATCATCACTCGATGCAGCCCAAGCATATTATATATTTTATATACAGCCCAAGACAATTTATCATCACTCGATACAAGCAAGCCAAAAGTGTACATATCCACGGTCTCCCTTTTTGACATAATAAGCATGCAAGTAAAGCAAAAACATGTAAAGAAAAATGAAAACTCTGAACCTTGTCCTTCCATATAGCAGTTAGTTCTTGGTTTTCCTGCTGGGTAGGAAGGAAGAAGACAGCCAGAAACTCAGCAGTTGTTGCCCTGAATGTTATCTACATGTCCTGTGAAGGCATACCAGCCTCACTGCTGAGAGGGATTAAAGGTCGGCTGTAGAGTAACCTTTTTATAGTGATATACTTTCCTCTTGTCACAAGCTTGAGAGGAAAACACATTTGCCATTGCTGTGTTGATGAGTTCTAACACAGGAAGAATTTGTGAAATGGGGTATTCTTCCAAACAGCAGTGATGTATTTGATCCCCTTCCAGGCTCAATACAGGGCAAGATTAGACTACTTACCAAGTTCATTTTCACTTTATTTTTTTTTTAAAGGCTTTTTTTTCTCATGGGCAATTGGAAGGGATAGTGATGGACAAATTCTTTGCAAATGGCATCTTTATGATTTTGACACTTCTCACTCCATAGGTGCTATCTTACTTAAAATCCTAAATGGAAAATGAATATATACTATGTGGGGGAAATGATCAATAGGATTCTGTGCATGAGCACTTAAATTGTAATTTTTAAGATTGCAGTTCTATTATACATTTAATTTAATATGTATTAACTTGTGTTTCCACTTCAAATGTCTGTTTTTCTCCTCTGTGTTTTAATTATTTTTTTCTCATTTATCTTCTCTTAGTTTTTGTAATGCCATTTATCATTGTACCAGTTATTCTTTTATTGTTGCCCTTGATAAACTAGCACACAATGAATGATTTTAAAAATAACAACTAGCAATTGGTTTTTACGTATTTTCATACCTAACCATTTTTAATATTGAAAATTTTAAGAATAGAGTTAGGTATAAAAATATGTAAAAGCTTCTGAACTGGCATTAATATTTTGATAACGTGGGTCAAAGAAACAGTTCTTAGCTAATATTATAAGCTTTCCCACATTTAAGTTATAACAAATATGGTATTTTAGCACAGTACATCTTACTCCAGGCACTTTAAAAATCTCCTGGCAATAAATGTTGTTATCAAGAAGTAGCTTGCCAATGTAGTTGGTCTTACTTAACTTATCAATAAATCAGAAGGCACAAGCTTTCAGGCCAAAAATGTTCCTTGGATGTACTGGATAATATGAAATGAGCTATATTATTGAAATCACTCTGAGTTCAAATAGCGTCAGGCTTTATCTATTTTCAGCAAAATCACTGCCATTCTAAGACTGAGCTTGCAATGTTTTCAAAATGTAAATGTGTTTGACCAGTGAGGTCAGAAACAATGAAGAAATGTACTTTGAAAATTTCCAAATCAGAAACCATATTTTTGAACAAACATAATCAATTCTATCAAGTCTTTATTTTTCTTTGAGGCATGGCATAACAGAATGTTTTTAGCTTGGAAGACTGTGTGCTGAAAGTCTCCCACAGAAAACTATTACTTTCCAGCTGGTTATTTTGCTATCTTTACAGTATGCAGAGCAATGCATTGATGCATTCTCATGAATGTACAGTTGGTAAATAAACAGGAAACCATTAGAGAACACAGCAGGTTGTACATTTACAAAAAAAAAATCTACAAACTGGTGTCCTCTAGAGTTTTAGACTAAAATTTATAGAATTCCCTGACCTTTAGTTGGAGCAACATGGGCTTCTGGGAATAATAGCCCAAAGCATCTGGAAAGATGATATTGTTATGATTTTAGTGGCCTGGAATAGATTCTGTTGTGTTGGCTTGTTAGCAAATGGAGAGAGAAAAGGGGAGAAGACGTTCAGATATGGTCATGAAGTGCAAGTGCACTGTCACTAGGGCTCAGGAGCTCCCCTGCTTGCTAGCCAGGCCTGTTGTGGGGAAAGATAGACAGCATTCCCATTAGTTCAGTCTTGTATATAGGTTCTGGGAACCAAAGCTCTGAGGTGCCTCCTCAGTTACTGGGGGACATGCTGGTGGTCTAACCAGGGGTGGGATTCAAATTTTTAACAACCAGTTCTGTGGGCATGGCTTAGGTGGTAGGCGTGGCTTGGTGGTCATGTGTCTGGGTGGACATGGCTTGGTGGTCATGTTATTGGCTGGGTGTGGCCAACTCAATATCATTCACATTGAGGCACGCATCTCCTCGCCTGGCCTCTTATGACTGTGGGGATGCTGCAACAGTCATAAGTATGAAAAATGGTCATAAGTCATTTTTTTCAGTGCCATTGTAACTTCAAATGGTCACTCCACACAAGCAAAGTACCAGCAAAGGAAGGGGAAAAAACTCCAGAGAAGTTCCTGAGACAGGAAGTTAAGTCCTGCCAAGAATGTAAGAAGGGTTAATGGAGAGGCAGTTTCTGTAAGCAACACCAGAATGTTTCCTTCCTGCCTTCCTTACAGGATTAGGCCAGTAATTTCTTCTAACAACCGGTTTTCAGAACTGCTTAGAATGTTAACAACCAGTTCTAGCGAATAGGTGCGAACTGGTAGAATCCCACCCCTGGGTCTAACCCAAAATTGGAGACAGAGAGGGAGAAGGAGAGGAGAGAAAACTACCAAGACTTTTGTAGCAGCGATTAGCTGGAAAGAAAAGTTGGAGATTAAAGCTGGGGTGAGAATGCAGAGCAATTGACAGTCCCCAGGCTGGAAAGGAGAAGTTCATGTGTGGCTTCCTCAGAGGAAGAGAAGCAAAATCCCAGAGAATTCAGTCAGGATCCAAGTCAGCTGGATACAGACAGAGTGAGGAGTGAGGAGCTGAAGGAGGGAGACAGCTGGATACAGACAGAGTCTGAGTCTTTGCTGAAGCCCTAGTCTATGGGGAAGGATGGGCAGAAAGCTCTTGAGTTCTTTCTCCAAGGAAGGTTGATGAGCAGTGCTGAGCACCCTTCTTTATCATTCTCTCTTGATTAGCACAGAAATAGGGGAGGGAGACAGAATCAAATGGAAAGAAGTTAAGCACTAGGAGGAGTATTAGAGGAAAATAGTTTCTGGAGGAACACCTAAGAAGAAACCAAACATTGGGATCTTCTTATAAATGCCTACTGTAAATATCTATTGTAAATAGTTTTGCTGTACAGTAAAGAAATATAAAGGCTTCTACTGTTTTGGTTTCTCCGAGTCAATTGCTATCCTTGTAACCCTGAATATATATCCAGTTCTAAAAAGAAATCAGTCACACTGCAGGATATAAATGGTGCCCTAATAGTGTCTGACAGTTTTATTAAGGTGGCAGTTGTACAGTATATACATATAATTGAACAGTAAGAGGAAGAACAGCAACAAGAACAAGCTACTGAATCCAAACAGACCAGTTACTAAAACTTTGGAAAGGCATTTTGTAATCTCTGGGGGGAAATGAAAGATCAAATGCAAAGCATGCAGAAACAACATGCATGATATCTTAGCATCTCAAAGGAAAAAGATATAACTCTGGGAGAAAGTCTTGATGTGTTGCAGGAAGAGATCCATAATTTCAGTATAGGCCCTACCTAGTTATATGATTGGCCTCTTAGTTGGTTCTTCATGTTCCTAAAAAAAGTCAAACAAAGCATTTGTGCTTTTACAAATGACAGGAAGAGAAGTGATTCCACTCATCTACTATAAGAAAACGTTTACTGCCCAGATATGTGTTTGAGCCAGTGGAATGTAATTTTAGCTGTATATAAAAAGCTATTCATGCTGAAGAACTATTTTAGAAAGAAAGGTCAAAAATCCCAAGTATGATTTTCCAAAATAGTCTATCAAGTAATCCCTATGATGTGGTGCCTTTCCTTTTACATTCATCTTTCTTCAATGGTTGCGAATTTGAGGATATTTCAACATGGTCCAGGGAACTACATTATGTATCTTATTATGACAGCATCATAATAAGCTTCATAAGGTTGTTGTAAGAAAATACAAGAAAACATTATACCTGGCTCTGATTTGACCTCTGATTTCCTGTATAATAAATGAAGATTAGTTATGCACCTCTTTCCTATGAGCTGCTTATATACTAAGCGTATTCCAATTGTTTAAAATGCAGTGAATGATTTGATTCTCACCATCCTTATTAGTAGGGGAAATGTCCAAATTTATATTAAACCATTACCTATAATTTAAAGGTCACACATCTGAATTGTATAAAACTGGATACATCACTAGAAGTTAAAATCATAAGACTATATCTAATTTAGGTTGGCATGTCATGCATGCAAATTCATTGGAGAAGTCAAGGATGCTAGGAATGGTTAGTGGAATAAGAAGAAGGAGCAAACAAAGAACATGTTGACTTGATAACAGCAAAACTGATACAAAGATGAACATCCAACTGCTTGATAGAGTAGCACGTAGACCACTTGCCTATAAAGTTACCAAGAGTCAGACACAACTAAATGAATAAAACAACAACAACAAATGTCATGCATATGATGCAAGAGTTCCATATCTCCAAATCTGTTCATCAATCAAGCTCTTCTGCAAAGTGGGGAAGCTGGTAAAGTGTCTTCTGCTGCTCCCCCCACCCCTCTTGGTTAGAGGTGAAACCTGCATGGTCAACATTTTAAAACAGAACATACATTAGATTGACTCTGCTAGGTACTAGAAGAGTTTTAAATTACTCTACAGCTCCTTCAGGCCTGGGTTACATTACACTTATGCATAATAAGCCTTGTTTGGCTTTGATTTAATGTGTCATATGGATCAAACCATTGTGGTTTATACACCATAATTTATAGATTAATGTACTGTAGGAGCCCAGCCAACTGTGGTTTATTCCATAATTAAGTAAATAATGATTTAGCACAATATGTGACTCTTGTCTTATGCCTGCTGGCCGGAAATTTGAAACAGCTTCAACTGAATGTTCTCCAATCACATTTCCTCTTTAAAAATTGGCTGTGTAACCCTCAATTTCTGCTGTCTTCTAGCCTCTGTTTTTGTTTTCACTATTGAGAAGTTCTGGAGCTTTCACAAACTGGATTTTAAAAATATATATAACCGTTTCAAAAAAAACCAAACTTCAAAAAAAAATAATAACCTTTTCAATTAAAATACGACTTTTATATAGACTTTGTAAATTTTCTTATGGGAAAAATACTTATTTTTGAAAAATAGTATAAAACTTCATGAACTAAAAATTAAAAAGGCTCTGATGCCCTAATACAACAAGAATAATTACATGTAGTTATTGTTCCCCTGTAATAACAGTATAGTCATTTTTGGTTTTGGATTTGCATAAGAAGCACCGTTTCTTTTAAGCAATTGATTATGTATATTCTTTGTTGTTTTTTTATAATTAGTGGGAACATCAATGGAATGTTAAGGATATTTCAGATTTTCAATGAATTGTGTAAAATATCCCCAGGATTATACAATTGTAACTGTGCAATTGCTATCATGACATGATATTTTTCTGTAAAACTCCTTAGATCTAATTTTATTAAGGGTGAGGATAGCAGTTAATAGTAAATTATTTTTCACTTAACAAATGAATGCACTTCAGCATTGATAATAACTCAGAGGACTACAGAATATATTAAGTTCCATTTTATTAATGAATTTATTGTCATAAGGCGACATGAAAAGAAAAACTCTTGCATGATCAATTAAGAGACTTCTGAATAGGAAAATAAGAGATCTCATACAAACACCATTCGATACTGATCTGCCAGCTTCCAAAGAACAAAGTCTTTGGACTTTGCACTGAAATAAGAGTGCATGTAATTCCTATTCTGATGAAAAATGTTAATTACATTACTACTAAATGTGACTTTGAGCTGATTTTTATCACCATTTCTTTGGAGAAGATTGTCTTTGAAGATTGGAGCTTGAAGTTCATGTACTCTATTTTTTCCCTAAAATAGCATTCATTCTACCTGGTTTGCAGCAGATAATCTTGTGAAATCCCAAAGTGCAACGATAAAATTCACCTCCATGCAGAAATAAAGACTATGAAAAATTCCCTTCATTGGAACTTTGCAAGAACAATGTCATCCAGGTCATGGTTGCCCTAAAGATGCTTTTCTCAAAAGGCAACTGGACTTTGTTTTTCCTTGAAGACATTTCACTTCTCATCCAAGAAGCTTCTTCAGTTCAAAAGTCCAGTTGCCTTTTGAAAAAACACCTTTGGGATTTGCAAGAATGAATTTCAAGGTAGTCACTCTATTCTCTGGAAATCTGTTGATAGGCAGGTTTATTAAATTATGGTTCATCACACAGTCAAACAAGACATTTAGTAGTAATAGTACTTCTGAGAAGTCCTGAGAAGTAGATTTTGCTCTGACTCAAAATCAGAGCAGTGCTATTACATTTCTGATTTCATCTACAATTGTGTAATTCAGGTACTTACTAAGATGAGAAATAATGTTGAAGACAAGACTACAGATGCTATTCTTCTGAACTGCAATGTTTCATACAAGAAGTGCCATAGTGAAATTGACTGCACAATAAAGCAATACAGTTTTCATTATTCATTGTTCAGATTTAGTCCTCAGCGCTTAAGCTTTCTTGTGTTAATTCTTACTGGCTTTGTCTCCATAAACTAATCTCTCATTACAGTCTGTTTTATCCAAAGGCTTGGCAAGGATAAATAGAATTTGAAGAAATGTTATCCTTTATCAAGTGCCCCTTTTAGTACAGAAGGAGCTCTTGAGAATTCATGATTTCTCTAGCTTGTCCAGCTCCTTGATGAAGATTAATCTCACTCAATTTTCTTCTCTTCTGTTTATACATATGAGATCCCAGAAAATATGAAAATGTCTCATTTTCTATGTATGAATGCAGGTCCTGCTTCAAGAAATGATTAACTTTACTTTCTTCTAGTTAGTATGCAGCTCCAATAGAAGACTGAAGTTCCTAATATGGGTTCTTGTATTTTTCTTTCTTTCAAATCTATACATTTTAAATGTTTCAATAACTTGAACAACGTTGGTGAGATATAGGAAGATGCTATTAAGAAACTGATTAGGTAGCTAATAAAAAGCATAGTCTGGTATCATCTTCTGGGATGAAGATTACTCACATGAAGATTATCATTTTGAAATCTGTATTTTAATCTTTTTATCATTACTAACTCTCTTTTAATTCCTGAAAACAAATCCTAAAGCGGGAACAATTAAAAACCAATACATTGATTTCATTTGTCTTAAACATGCAACTTTATTTAGAAAGATTGTTTGCTACTAGTAATCTAAAAAAGCTGTTCCATTTCCAAGTTATTTTTTGTTCAATGTGCTTAAACACTATAGGTGTTCTTTCATGCATGTATGTTTTATTTATGTCAAAGCAACACCAGAAGGCTGTTATTATGGAGTGTCTGAAATCAGCACAGATGCTTTTAGGCAATAGTATTTAAGCCTCCTTGATTTACAATATTTGTTAACCGTGCCAATCTCAATGCTCTGGACATTGTATAAATAAAAGTTTAAAAAATCAAAGACAAATGATCATCATTTTTTCACATGCAAAATATAGGCAAACAAATAATGCAAATGGAGTCCCACAAGCAAAAGGAGCTAAAAGTCTAATGGGAGGCTTTAAGGATTATCTGGAATACAAGAAGCTTTCTTAAGCTTCAGGGAAGCAGGTTCCACAGTCCATGGGCCACCATAAAAGTGACCTCTTTATGAGTAACCAAGCCATGATGATGAACTATTCTATTCCTTTCCATATCTGCTTGGATGTGTAATTGAGCAGTGGCAGCTTAAATCATTTGGTTACAGTGAAGAGTTTCCAACATTAAATAAAACAACTGGAGGCCATAGCAAGAGATTGGTGACAAAAGATTTCTTTGATTTTGACCCATTTGAAGCTTTCAAATGTTCTAGATCAAAGCTGAACTTTTCACAATATTCTTGTGAGTTTGTACATATCTAACTTGGACCATTTCTTTCCAACATTATTTAAGCATCTGCTCTGATGTGATAATTAATCAAGGTGATTGCCTATAAGCTTTGTATAGTTTAAAATAAAAGTGATGGATGGATAGCTTCAGAAGCAGGATAGCTTTGATACAGTCATCAAAATATTAAAATCCTTACTCACGAGGTCTCTTTCTCTGAACCCTATAAAGTCTGAATAGCAAATTATTATATCTCACTAAATTTTGGTTCAATACTCTGTAGAATCTTTAACCAAACAGGAGATCAAGCATGGACTTTAAAATAAATACAATCAGATTATTCAAGTTCGTATTCTGCTATATAAGGTGCTTGTTTGTTTGTTTTACAAGTCCTGTATCAATGGAAACAGTGCTAAACAAGCCTGTTTACTCATTGCCTTTTTTATTTATCACACTAATGATACTTTGGTGACCATGGAATTACCCTTTTTTTATTCAACAAACAAATGCAAAATCTCACTTCTAATGGATGATACTGACATGGCTCTTATCTCGGAAATCATTTGCCTGAGAAGAATGCTGACCAGATTGACTGATTATTGTGAAGAGGAAAAACTGATAGACTGTAACAAAACAGAAGTAGTGGTCTTTAGCGTAAGCAATATTAAATACATTTGATTCAATTAATGCCTCCCAAAAAGAGCAATGTTCCTTCTTCATTGTTTTCAAGTCCCTGGTTCAGATGATACTTTTACCAACTGTTTGAGTAACTGTCCAATATACATTGGGGACTATCCTGGAGGAGGACTTATGACAGATCCTCATAGTTGCAGCTGTTGCAGTGTCACATGATCATGACTCAGGTGGTTGGCAACCAGCTCACAATTATGATTTTACAGCGAGCTTGAAATATCACTTGAACTCCATTTGCTACTTTCCTTGCTCGCTTCTGTCAAGAAAAATCATTGGGGAAACCAGCAGGAGGTTTCAACACATAACATTGCAACTTTATGACTGTCATTTAGCAGCAGAACTGCTCTTTAAGCATCATGGTCAAGCAAGAATTACTAGCATTTCATAATTGGCAATAGTCTAGAACAATTTTCTAAGGATGGAGGACTCTTCTCAGTCTCTGTAAGAAGCCATTTTCCATCACTATAAGAATTTTTTTAAAAAGCTTTCCATAACTCTACCTACATCAGTTTCCTTTTCACATTTTGCTACTGAGAATCAACTGACCAACTTTTATATTATACAATTGTATCCTTGGTCACCACATGGGGAAATTTAGAGTTGTTAAAAAAACATTAGACAATGGCTCCACAAATGGGATGCTAATGTGACAGCCATCTATATTTTCATTTTGCAACTGCCATTAACTGTCTTCTCCCATTTTCTTGAAAATATTATCAGTGGTCTAATAATAAATTTTTTTACATCCCTCTGTTTATAGGCTATGCCTTTTGCAGATTACAAAGGGAAATTTTGAAATGCCTACTAGAAGCATCTTTGTCTTTGTCATGCTAATCAAATAGAGGACATAATTCATTAGGTCTTCTACTGCCCTATCCATCATGCCATTAGGAAAAAAAGTTTTGGTGACAGACAGACTTCAGGGATTGTAGGCAGGACAATTGAATTACCTTTTCATGGGCATGACTCCATGTATTAGTTGCCACTTTTCCTAGGCTCTCCTTGAAATTCAGAAATAAAATGTTAAGCTCCAAATTATAGTACTGCTTTTAGTTCAAGTTCATTTTGCATGTTACACTTCTTTTTATTACTGTTATTTTGACTTTTTATGTCATGCTATCACATATTCAAATAATCGGATTACAATATTAGATTTTTTTAAGCAAATCATTATCATTATCCAAAACCTCATATTCCCTTTTTGTGGAAAAAAAATCTTGCTTCTGTTCTTTATCAGGTATCTGGTCATTTCAATAAAGAAAATAGTTTCTTTTTAAAACCTCTATGGCAGAAGTGGTATTCAGCAGGTTCTGACCAGTTCTGGAGAAATTTTGAGTAGTCCGGGGAACCGGCAAATACCACCTCTGACTGGAGATTTTACAGTATCCTTTCCCTGCCATGCCCACAGAACCGGTAGTCCAAAAATTTGAATCCCACCACTGCTCTATGGCAATGACAATTTGGGCCATGATTACAGTATAATAATCTTAAAACCCACAGTGGTTAAAAATCAAATGGATTTGCAAAAGGTTTGAAAAGATATCATAAATACTTTAATTCTCTACAATGTTTGAAGCAACCATTTTCCTTGCTAAAATTAATTCACTTAACCCTCCAATAAACAAAGATTCAAAAATGTCAGCCTTATCATGAAGAGGGAGTGCAGACACTAGTAAAATCCAATGGCCAAGGTTCAAGGAAGAACCAGCTCCCAGAAGGTTGTGTCCTCCTTCTTATGCTTCATGTTAAATTCTGTTCCATAATTACTGAACCCATGGAAGTAGCGGCAGTTTTAGACCAAAGTCCCAAATGAAAAAGTACAGGAGTGCAAAAGCTACAGGGAAGAACTCCACAGTCATCATGAGAACTCAGAAGCTACTATTACTCTTGCACAATCCTACACTCTGAGCAAGACAAAATGCATGTCTGCTGGATTCAGGTGGACAGAGTGTTAATACATATATTTAAAAACTCTTTCTAATGAAACGCTTAGTTTTTGAAGAGAACTTGTGCAGCTTTGTCTTGTAGCTGAATGCTTAAAACTTTTTCCAAACTTGCTGCTCTAAGGTTAAGTGTAATGCTACTGCCTCTGATATTGTGAACTTTGGATGGAAAGTAGATTATATTGCTATTAGAATGCAATGATCCTCTCTGTTGTAATTGCCTGCTCTAGCCTGGATTTTGGTCCGTGTTTTGCTTAATTTCCTTGGACTGAAAGTAGATTATACTGTTATTAGAATGCAATGATTTTCTCTGTTGTAATTGCCTGTTCTGCTATGGATTTTGTCCATGTTTTGCTTAATTTCCTTGAAGTATTGGGGTGGAGGGTATCAAATGGACTACTAGAGTATCCAAGCAGACCAATGGGCTTTTTCTCTCTTTGCTAGAACAATCACCATGAAACGCAAAGGGCACTTAGTGACATTAAATACAGTACCAATAAAAAGGTGCCTATTTTAACCTGCCTACTGAATGGTAAACATCATTAGGTTCATGGTCTATAGGTAGAACATTGCTAGTCACTCCTCTGTTGCTGTTCCTTGATTGCATTCAAGGTAGTAAATAGCATAACTGCTAACCTGCTAATTATCCAAGGTTTAAAATTGTAGCTTATTCAGCATATAGCACAGCATTAATGGATAATGGATTGAACACAAAGTATACTTTATATGCGGTATGGGATATTTCCAATAAAATGTGTACCTGAGATTTGTTTTTCCTATTAGTAAGAGGAAAAATGCTCCATCCATTCCAGCTTTATGCACAAATGGATTTTTAGTATTGGCTGAGCAGTTGTACAAAGAAGGGAGAGAAGAAATGAAAATGGAGAACCAGTTTCCTATGGCTTTCTGATTTATACTACCAAGGGAGGTATGTACATCTGTTTCTCTCTCCTGTAGGGTTTGGTTTGGTTTGTTGGGTTTTAGTTTTTTGCCTTTCCTTGAAAATTGTCCCTCTCTTTCCTATTTCCTTGTATATTTCTCCTTCAATAACTTTCTGACAATGCAAAGGTTTTTGTTGTTGTTTTGGATTGAGGTTTTTTTTTCTGCTAAAAACCTCCAATCTTGCTGTTTTGATTAACTTGCTATTTCAATAATTTCCATACTTTTATTCCTGCTGTTATGTTTCTTAACGTAACTGCTGATTTGTTGTTTCATGCTTCCAGGTTTTCACTATAGTTATGAACCACACAGAACACTGGATGAAATATAAATATTTTAAGTAAGGAAATAATAAATATCTAAAGAATACCAGCTTCAATACAGGCAATTTTTTATTCTGGTGTAGGTCTGAGGAATATTAGTAGGGACAGGAAAAATAAAGCAATCAGTAGTCAGGACTGTTCCAACCAATTTCACTGAATTGAAAAAGTACAAAACAAATCAGTGCTAAGGGAAGGCTTGAATGAACAATAGCTCTCCCAGTTTCTCAGAGTCAAAAGTTAAGCATTATGTAATACAGTTCAGAAAGCTAACAGACAAGGTCTCATCTCTAGTTTAGAACAAAATCTCAAAGAGCAGACAGAAGACAGTATAAAGTCCAAAAGTGGGAGGAATGAAGTGTAATATATACCATAGGCATGTGAAGATGCCAAGTAGCACTTGGACTTAATTAAGCATGTCCACAAATCAGGTTGAAACCATTTTGCAAACCCCATAAGCAACCCTTTGATGGTAATTATGACTGTCTTGTACTTACAGAACCAATTATCAATAAAAGTGATTGAAACCACTCTAGGTGCAATATGGCATGGGACAAAGCCCAGTGTTACATTAGATACATCAGCTATCCCATATGAAAAGCAGATAAATTGAAAGGTTCACCAAGTGTTCATAGGACAGAGATATATTAAGTGGGGCTGACCTTGTTGTTACTCCAGAGAAGCAGAGAGGGCAAATTGGCTTACCTGCTAATCTTCATGGATATTACTGCCTGCTGTGAACAAGAACAAGCCAATTATGTGCACAAGAATAAGGTAATTATAAGTTTGCAAAATGTATCCAAAACTTTTAGACTAAGACCTTGAGCAATATGACTTCTTATGTCAGTATCTAGGCTGTAGAGAAGCTTTCTCCTTGACAAAAAATGGAATATCAAGAACTGTAGAATACACGAGGATTGAAAGAGGTAAAACAAACGAAATACTTATCATAGAAGACCATTTAGAGATCTAGAACCCAGATCTTTACCTAACAATGACCAATCTCAGAAAAGTACATTATTAGCAACAGGGAAGTTGTAAAATAATCAGAGCAAATGTTATATCATAATTATTGAGCTACTTTGCAGAAAAAAATGAAACATCTATTCAAGACTATCTGGCATGATGTTCTACCTATATTATTAAACTCTTGCTTCTATTTGTTTGTAACCTTCATTTGAATGAAATTAGAGGTGGGACCTCTGACTCCCATGAGAATGAAATTTGGGGAAGTTGTGGCCAGTTCAGCACCACTGCACCTTCTGACTATACTTCCTAGAAACCTCTAGTTTGCTTAGTGCAAGGGAAGATGGGAAGGGAATATTCCACCCTCTTTCCTATCCCTTTTTTTCCTATCCCTTGTGCCCAACTGGCTAATGGCAAGACATGATAGGCAAGCTGTCATTGGCTGGTTCTGGGCTAAGGCTAAAATTTGAAATCTTTTTATGATAGTGGCTAGTGGGAGAAAAAAAAGGAAGTGACATGAATGCCTACCGATAAAGTATGGCTGGCTAGAGGGCATACCAGTGATGGAATGAGCCCTCTTCCTGCATTGAGGGAAGGGTCCCTTGGGGAACATACTGGAACAAGGAGGAGAGAGATATTTTTCCTCATAGCACAGCAGTCCCTTTGTTCCTCCCTTCCCCCCAAAATTGGCAGGAAGATGTATGGGGAGAAGAGGAGGAGGAGAAGGAAGAGGCGGCTTTATTGGCCTGTTCTGGGGGTTGTGAGCAGAGGTGGTATTCAGCAGGTTCTGACCAGTTCTGGAGAACCGGTAGCAGAAATTTTGAGTAGTTTAGAAAATTGGCAAATACCACCTCTGACTTGCCCTGCATCTATTCTCTGCCTCCCGAGTCCCAGCTGATCAGCTGGGTCTTCTTTTGTTACCCCGCACAGGAGAAAGCAGGCTAGTGGGGTGGGAATGGAGATTTTACAGGATCCTTCCCTTGCCACGCCCACCAAGCCACGCCCACAGAACCGGTAGTAAAAAAAATTGAATCCCACCACTGGTTGTGAGGTAAGGGGAAACAGCACAAATCTATATTATAGGTGGATAGGAAGTATGGTGGAACAAGTGGGATGCCTGCTACAAGGTAGGGATGGCAGAATGACGCTAGCAATCAATGGGTGAGTCTTCTTCTTCCCTGGAAAGAGAGGGCTCTTTGGGAACATATCAGAATGAGGACCAGGGATGCAGTTTTCCTCATGATCTGCAGCAAAGTGTCAGGCCATTCCACAAATCAGCCAAGGAAGAGAAGGGATCACCGGAGCTTTTCTGTGGATTGCAAGGGGAAGGGAAACAGCACCAGCCTATATAATTTGAAGAAGGAAAACTGACCCAATGGATGATGGATAGTGTAGTGGGAAATGAAAGTTATTGGTGGCTTCATATTTCAGCTTGTAGTTAGCTGGGCAGGCACTTTCCAACCATAACTTCATCACTGATTCTATTTTCCTTTGGGATGATCCTACTTCAGAAAACAAACAATTGTTGCACTTTCACCTGCTGAAGCACAATGTGTGGCAGCAGCCCTTCATGTCTAGAAACTGTTACTTTTCATTCGCTGCCTATAAACCAGAAATGGTTGGATCTTAAGAAATTAAATTCTTGCAACAAACACATTGGTGCGAAACACCACCAATGAGCAATCTACAAAAGAAAGTAAACACTGGTATATTTGCTCAAAGGAAGAAATTCTTTTGGATACATTCAACAAGAAGTCATCTAGCAAGTATTGCCACACTTTTATTTTAAGAACATGAATCTTATGAAGTGAACCACTTCCTATTAAGAAAGCGTCTTAAGGCAGCAGACCATAGATTCACAACCACATCTGTGCACAACTCAAACAGACCTTCCCTTCCCCCCCCTCTGACATCAGAAGTCCAAGGTCACATAGCACAGCATGCAGGACTTTTCATAGCCTTGGGAAGACAACTTGTATAGATGGATATTCCTTGATAAGAATTAAAAAAGGGAGATCCCGACAGTCATATAGCCTCTAGGACATCCTCCTTAGTATCACAGCAAAGCACCTCCAGCTATTTTGCCTGTGATCCTTTTGTATCAGTCTAAGGCAATGAAGATTCCAGAGAATTTTTCTGACACTTGTGACTTCTTCTTTTCCCCCAATGTCCAACAGATGCCACCTAAAAGAGTCTCTGTGATACATAAAACCAAACAGGATGTCCAAAAGGAGGCAGAAGCAGAGCTGCCTTTTAAAATTATCAGCTAGAAAATAAAGAAAACTATTTAAAGGAGGGAAATGTGTTTTCATTCCTCTACACAATCTGAAGCAGAGATTGTTACCATGGTACCAAGGGAATATATTTTTGCTTGCACAGAAGTACATGTAAGCACTTCCTTATAAAACAAACAAGCTAACAAACCTCTTATATCTTCAGGAAATTGTTTTGTAGTTAAATTTTTTTGCCTTGTCACTTAGCTGTGTTTGTTTTAGGACACTTTTCAGTGTTGATGTTTTTTTTTTGGAACTGCACTATATTGTTAATGTGTGGAAGAAAGAAGATGTACTTATAGAAGAGAATAGTTGTAGTTCTGAGTTGGACTGTGATAAATCGTTAAATGATGGTGCCTAGTTTGGTAATGAAATGTCTCAGGAAAGCTCAGAGAGCATCAAGGGCCCCAAAGAAGTACTTGTTTAGGATTTCATTTCAATAGATGAAGTAAAGCCATATACCATAGTGGGTTGGCAACTTATTCATTTCACTGATGCACACAGATGACAGGATTTGTCTTGTCAAAATATTTTGAATGTTTGAAGGATCATCCAATAGTCTCAATAGCTGGGCTTCTGATGTCCACAACGTGTGAACAGAAAGCTCTTCCAGTCGAAGAAATTATAGGTAAAACTCCAGAGTGAGGCAAAAAAAACCTAATATGGTAGCTTTCCTTCTTTTTAAAAAAAGACAAGGGGCTTGCTTTCTGTAGCAGTTTAGAAGGGGCTTTGAATAAATACAACTCTACAAAGATTTGCACAGACCTACCCATATAATAAAACAATATGAACTATCAGAAACTATTGTGATCTTTTCTATAAACAAAACTCCTTTATAAATTGATGCCTTGAAAGGAAATATTGTATTTCAGCAACAATGTGTCGTATGTTGCATGCATTTGTTGTGAGCACTCTGAGCAACACTATTGCAGTTTCTGAACAGATGCACTCACCCCAGATGATTGCTGAGTTGTAGAAAATCTGACAAAGTTCCTGGAATCGCTTGGTGGGAATGAAACTTAGTGGGTGAAACCCATGAATGGAATATACAGTACAGCCAGAGGGATTTAAATTGTTTTTAAAAAGCAGACTCAATAAACAATGTTGAAAACCATCTTGAATGCATTTGGGTCATTGTAAAAGGGAAAAAGGGTGATATTGCTGTAGCTGTATACTACAGGCCAGCCAACTAAACAGAGGAAATAAATGAACTTTTTACTAGTCAGTCAACTAAAATATGTAGGAAGCATAACACAATAGTAATGGGAGACTTTAACTACCCTGACATCATCTAACAAATTCTACACTTAGTAGAGGATTAAACAGATTCCTGACAAATCTAGCAGACAACTTTATCTCCCAAAAGGTAGAGAAGGGAACTAGAGCAATGGATGGAAACTAATCAAGGAGACAATCTCAAAATCTAGAAATTTCCTGATAGTTAGAACAATTAATAAATGGAATGGCTTGCCTCCAGAAGTTGTGGGTGCTCTACCACTAAAGGTTTTAAAGAAGAGATTGGACAATGATTTGTCTGAAATGGTATAAGGCAGGGGTCCCCAACTACCGGGCCGCTGGCTTGCTGGGCGCCGCCATCTTTTTTTCATGAAAAAGTGCTTCCGGTGAGCACCAGGTAGAAAGCTCACCGGAAGCACGTATCATCAAAAAAGATGGCGGCGCCAGCACTCCGGTGAGCTTTTCTCATTTCTACCCGGAAAAGCTCACCGAGTGCTGAGCGCCATATCTTTTTTGATGAAAACGTGCTTCCGTGAGGTCACCGAAGCACTTTTTCATCAAAAAGATGGCGGCGCCCAGCTGATGCCGGTACCGGGCGCGGCGCCAGCTGATGCTGGTACCGGGCCGCGGCGTCAAAAAGGTTGGGGATCACTGGTATAAGGTTTCCTGCTTGAATAAGGTGTTGGATAAAAAAATCTCCAAAGTCCCTCCCAACTCTATTATTCTGTTACAGTTACAGGGTGGTCACATATAAGGGATGAATAATGTACCCATGTGATTGAAAGTTAGCTGAGAACAATGATTGTTGAAGGTGTTATGCAGGGAAAGTCATCTTCCTCCATCTTCCATGTTTTATCTCACATTTTGCCAGGTCAGAAATTCTTCTTGTAGCACTTGAGTAGAACAAATAAATCACTATAAAAGAATCCATGAGATTTGAAGTGGTGCAGAACAAGAAGCAATCACATTTCCAGAAGATTACAGAACCTATCAGAAGAGTTGAATGTTGTTGCAGATAGCCATTCTTGTAATTTCTGGTCATTTTTAGTCCAGTATAAATAAAGCTATTATTTTTGTTCAGGATTAGGTTTGAAGGCCACAGTCAATCATAATTATTGTGAACACAAACCTGGGAGGCCATGGTTATGTCAACTAGCATTCTAGCTTACAATGATATGACTTTGTCCCCATCTTATTAAAAGCAAATGTGGTAATACTTCATCCTTACTGAAAATAAAAGAATAGACAAATAAAGAAGCAGGCTTTGAGTTTGCCAAAAGGAATTTCTAGTTCCAAGAGCTATGGAAAAAACAGTTCTGTTGAGCAGAACAGATCAAAACAAGTCTGAAAAAAAAACTGTCAGGAAAAGACTGATGCCAATAACATGAAAAGAGGAGGTGCACAAATGTGGGTTCAGTCAGTAATTGCTGAGAAATAGAAGGAAGTGGATGAGGTGACAGCTGAAAAGAAGAAGAAGGCAGAGCTGAGAGGATATTTTAAGGATGGTGTGGAGGGATGGAAGGAGAATAAAGCTATTAACGAGAAAATGCTGAGGGAAGGGAAGCACAGACAAGAGGGGAAGGTAAAACTCAATAGTACAAAACATCAGAAGGTTTCAAGTTCATTCTTCAGCATCCATGGCTAAAATGGTTGAAGGTAAAAGGGCTAGGTCAGGTCTCCCCTGCCTCACACATAAATAGCTATTGTCAGTCAAAATGAACAGTATTGGGTTAAGTAGAATGACTTGCTCTGAGGCAACTTTATCTTCATAAAGTCATATTGTGCTATTGGCAGCAGAGAAAGGGGAACCCTAGACATTTCTAGACTCATGGAAGTGCAAGAGGAAATGATGTTGGGTGATAGATGAAAGCCCATATTAAATCACATCTATTCTCTTTCTGAGGATAATGTGGGGAAGACGAGAACTTGAAATAGGAGTCACTTTGGGTCAGTTTTACTCTTCTGTTCTATCAAAGCCCATAGATGTACACAATTCCACTCTGGAAAACATAAGGAAGAAAACTTCATTCACTAGTAATCTCTGGTCCATTCAACCAGAACTACAGACATACTGGAAAAGTGTAATGAGACAAGCAGACCTTAAAACAACTACAGATATTTTTTTTTAACTTGATCAATACACATATACATTCTCGCTAGCATATATTGCTAATACATTGTAAGATCATTCCACTTTCGTGTTACAAACATTATCCCCTTAGGATTTCTGAACTATGTTACAACTCAGCCAGACACTTTTATTTTCAGACTGAAGTGTGCTGATACTGTCTCCCTTACATATTGTCATTTGCCCTCTTGGTTCTCATTATCTGAAGATCGCTGCAAGCAAAGCAAAACACACAAAAAATGCACCCAACAATGTCTGCTGCTTACTTTATATCCAGGATGTATATTATAGGCTGGGAAGATTAAAAGTGGAGCAGAGCACCTTTCTCATTAAAATGATGGTAATGAAAATGATGAATGGATTCTAATAAACCCAATTCGGGCTACAAAGTGATAAGATAGCTATCGCTCTGAATGCTTTATCTAACCTGGTTGTGTGGATTACATGATGTCATTATCTTTTGTAGACTGTAATGAAATTCATGGTGGTTGTTTTTTGTTTTTTTAAAAAAAGCACATCCAATTCAGATTCCTGCACGATATTCTTAACCCAATCTCATCTGAAATTCAAGAGCTCAGAACTTACTAGTAGATTTACTGGTCTGTTTTGGGGTACTTCTGACTCAGACTGTGGTTCATAGAAAGCTGTGAGCAGCAGAGGTCCTAATAACTGCATATATTCACTAGTTTAAAATTATGGCACATAAATAAATATGAATAAGCAGATTGTGCAAATAGAATAGAATAGAATATAAAGTAGAGTGGAGTAGAGTAGAGTAGAGTAGAGTAGAGTAGAGTAGAGTAGAGTAGAGTAGAGTAGGGTAGGGTAGGGTAGGGTAGGGTAGGGTAGGGTAGGGTAGAGTAGAATTATTTATTGGCCAAGTGTGATTGGACACACAAGAAATTTGTCTTTGGTGCATATGCTCTCAGTGTACATAAGAAAAAAATAAAATACATTCATCAAGAATCATAAGATACAACACTTAGTAATAGTCATAGGTTACTAATAAGTATCAAATCATACTAGGAAACAAATAAAACAATATAAATTGTAAAGATACAAGCAACACGGTTGTAATCATGTGAGAAGAGACAGGTATGTGGATGTTCAAATAATAGCTTGATAGAAAAGTGCCAGAATGGTTAACTTGTTAGAGGGAGCATCTCTCTCCCCCACCCATTCTTTCTTCCCATCCCATCGGATCAGGCAGAATGGACATCTTATGGATCCCATCTGTTAAGGAGTTCCATGTGATGTGGCTGAGAAGACCAGCCTTTTTTGTTGTGGCACCTGCCCTAGGGAACATCATCCCTCTCCTCAAGTAAAATTAGGCTCAACCATATTGAAATCTCTTAAATGTGGTTTTTCCATCATGCTAGGGAATCCCTTAGAAACGGTGAGCCTATTAGATGGGTGTGTGTGTGTGTGTGTGTGTGTTTGAAACACTTTCCCATGGCCTTATTAATATTTATTCAATATGTGTTTTTATTTATTTGTTTTACTGTACACTGCCCAGAGTCACACTCATGAGATGGGTGTCTCTATAAATTTGATAAACAACTGAAATAAATAAAAATTGCAAAGTCTTCACCTCATCTCTACTAATATATGGAGCACATTAATTAAGTACGCTTAACAAGGAGCAGCAAAGGAAGAAATTTTCCTTTAAGGTCAAATATGGGATTCCTCTCCACATTCACCCCATCAAGTTCCATAAGAGTGATTTTGCTTGTATGGGCAGGTAGAATTCTTCTGAATATTGCATGAGATCCTGTACATTATTATAGCTTTACCATGCAGATTTTTTTTCTGGTAGTACACTAATTAAATCACATTGATTGATTGATTGATTGATTTAAACTTATATAGTCACCTGCATCTCAGCCAGAACCTTGGGTGGCTCATAAAGCAGCAAATCCCCTCTCCCACTCATACTAAAAATTCAATATACACATAAGGGCCCCAGGGGCAACACTTTGCCATATTAAACACACTGAAATATATTTAGAACCATCCATCTTCATAGAGTGACCCTGGACAGCCATACAAGCATATACATATACATATACATATACATATACATATACATATACATATACATATGCATATGCAGATGCAGATGCAGATACAGATACATACATACATACATACATACATACATACATACATACATACATACATACATACATACATACATACAAATGAAGAGTTATAAACAAGAATAAAATAATTAAAATTTAACTAAATGATCTCATTTTGCAGCTTTAGAGGCCTCTGGTATTTCATTCTTGTACATTGATGCTAGGGGTCTGCTTCTACCAGATTTGAGCTGAAATTTAAATCTGTCTCAATCACTTAACTATCTCCAACATGTTTGTTGATGTTGGCATATTGGCCAGTAGGAGGCAATGCATAAATTGGTTTCATATTCATTAAGAATTGTTACATATACATAAAAAGGTAAAGGTTCCCCTTGCACATACATGCTAGTCGTTTCTGGCTCTAGGGGGCGGTGCTCATCTCCATTACAAAGCCGAAAGCTAGCGTTGTCTGAAGATGTCTCCATGGTCATGTGGCCGGCATGACTAAATACCAAAGGCACACCAAACGCTGTTACCTTCCCACCAAAACGGTCCCTATTTTTCTACTTGCATTTTGACATGATTTCAAACTGCTAGGTTGGCAGAAACTGGAACAAGTAACAGGAGCTCACTCCATGATATTGCACTAGGGACTCGAACTGCCGAACTGCCGACCTTTCTGATCAACAACTCAGCTTCTTAACCACTGAGCCACCGTGTCCCTACCACATACATAGCCAGGTCTTATCTTAGAGGATTTGAACCCTTTAACCAAAATTGAATTCACACAGACATTTACAAAAGAGAAAAAAAACTCTCTCCCCCTCCCTTGCACGGCTTCCAAGAGAGATGGTAAAAGTCCTGTAAAACCTTGTATACAGGGGCATGACAAAATGCAACTTCTGTAAATCTCTTTGGAGAGCTTAAAGGAAGAGGGACCATTATACTGCTACAGTAGATTGATTTTAGTGCTGGAAGCCATTTCTCCCCCTCCTACACACAATGATAGTTTGGAACAATTTTAGGATTCAAGCATTGCTAACATGGCAAATGATGAATAAGCTCTCAATGCAGCTGTGTTGTTGACTTGGAAATACAAAGTCACACGCGCAAGATTATGTTGGAAAATGACTCAGAATTACTGATGGAAAAGAATCTTGCAATGCATGGTTTACCCAAAAAATTACCCTATCTTCAACCAGCACAATTCACGCCCTTTGATAATTGGTATATGTTTGTGGTTGATGTTGCTGCAAGGATAAGAGTATACTGTATATTTGGGTTTTAAGTAGATCTATATGAATCAACTGGTATTGCTCTACTTTAACATTTGTGTAATAAGATTCTAAAGGGTAGAAGGTTCCCTTGCAGGATTACAATTCTATGGCAATACATTTCTTTTTCTTTCAAGATGGGCCATTCACTTGCTCTGTCATACCCTGGTTCTCCATTTCCACAACCAGTGGGATCTAAACCTTCCATATTCAGTCTGCAACTCCCACTGGGGTTTGAGGTTCCAATGATTTAGAGGATGATTTCCTGAACTTGGTTTTGTAAATATGCAAATTTGGAACGTGTATTTTTGTGCATGGATTTTTGTATTTAAGTTTCTCAGGAATACCTAGACAGAGAAGGTCTGTTTACTGTTCATCGATATGCAAATGGATCTGCATCAGAATGATTCTGTTCAAGAGTGCAGGCATTTTGTCTTTCCTAAACAAATCTATTTTCACTACTGATGATCATGTGTCAGTAAACTTTTTAAAACTCTTTTGTTGTGTTTTTTCATTAAAATTGTGTATATGTGTGCTTACATTTACACATACACATACACACACACACATATATGTATGCATGCATGCATGCATACATACATACACATATACATATACATGTAGGTAGATAGGCATAATGACTGGGTAGGTACAGTTTGAAGCCCATCTTCAACTATAACTCTCCAGGTGATTTTGAACCAGTGGTGGTGTTCTACTGGTTCAGCCCGGTTCTGGCATACCGGTAGTGCCGAAGAGCAGCAGAGACTAAATAGATTCTCTAAGACACTCTGCTGTTGGGCCCACCCACCTGCCCGGGCTCCCATACTGACCTTTATGTCCTGCTTTTGAAACACAGCTGCTTTGCGCTGCACAACAGATTGCCGCGCGTCAGCTGCTGAAGCAACAGGAAGAGTGCAGGATTGCAGGAGGTGAGTCAGAAAGCCTCTGCGCCTGCACAAAGTGCACATTTGGTGCATGCGCGCAAAATGTGTGCAGGTGCGTGAAGTGTACCCACCAAGCCACACCCACCAAACTGGTGGTAATCTTTTTTGAAACACACCACTTTTTGGACCTTTATTTTTCTCCTAATCTCCTAGAATTACTATGAGGAGAATTATCTCCTCGCCTTCAAAGACACAAACACAAAGAGCTGCAAATCTTGAGTTTCTGTTTTGTATTGGAGTGTTGTTTTAAGATTTGATGAAAAGGGATATCTGTTATATCCACCCAGGCAAGTATGGACAGTAGGCTTATTTTTAAAAAAATAAAAGTGCTTAATTCCTAGAATGTTCTGCCTTATTCACAGAATTTTTTTTGGAAAGTGCTGATGGTGGTGTTTTGTTTTTGTTTTTCATTTTCTTAATTTGGATATAAATTTTCTTAATTTGGATAGAAAACAGGGAAAAGGAGAGAAAGAACTAAGGAAAAATAATTTAACGCAAAGTGTTTTGACTGGTAGTGCTTTGAGATCTTGTATCTCTTTCTCTCTCTATCTTGTATCTCTTTCTCTCAGATACAGTCAGGAATCGCTTTCATAAATAAGGTCATCTAGCTTACTCTGTTCATCCAACTGAAGATGATGGAGCAAATTGATTGTTCTTAAATAATGATGTGTGACATTACAGTGTTTCTGTGCTTGAGGAAATCAAAGCAATGAAGCCAATATCATACAACAGAAATGAAATGATGCTCTTCATAAAAGTCAAGATGTCCCTAAAGGATAATGTCATTCAAAAACATTCTGTAAAGAGAGTTTAAGTGACAAGTGGAAATATACCATGCATCGGGCATCAGAAGAGTTTAATACTGAATTGCTGTAGTTCTTTAAAGTTTATTTAAAGAAATGATCTGATTTTTCTGTATTAAAAATCATAATTATGAAGAGCTGTACAGCTAAAGGTTCCCTTTGCACATACATGCTAGTCATTTCCGGCTCTAGAACTCATCTCCGTTACAAAGCCGAAGAGCCAGAGCTGTCCAAAGATGTCTCCGTGGTCATGTGGCCGGCATGACTAAATGCTGAAGGTGCATGGAATGCTGTTACCTATCCACCAAAGTGGTCCCTATTTTTCTACTTGCATTTTACATGCTTTCAAACTGCTAGGTTGGCAGAAGATGTGACAAGTAACGGGAGCTCCATCCATTATGCAGCACTAGGGATTTGAAATGCCAGACTACCTACCTTTCTGATTGACAAGCTTAGTGTCTTAGGCACTGAGACATCACATCCCTATTGGAAGATAAATGGCTATTTATTAATCCAAGAAAGTGGAAAGAAAGACACAAACCCAAGTAGTTTTATAGTTGACTAGCAGTATGGCACTAAATTGATACAGCAAACTCTTTTTTTATTTCTCTCTAGTCTAGATTGTTTGAATGTTTGCAACCCAGAGATGATTTATTTAATTTGCTTTCTGGGGGGAAAAAGAGCTTGATGGATTTAGAAAAGAAAGGCACAATATATATGAGAATTATTACTAATAATGACTTAATGGCTGGAAGAATAATTAGAAAAGTGATTTCCAATGATGGGCTAAAACCGAGGCAGCATATCTGCATGTTCTAAATAGCTCTGTCATCAAAGACTTACACAGAAATCCAAATACTATGTAGCACCTGCATGTTTTCTTCACTGACATGGCAGCAGTGAGTTGGTAGTAAATAATAATCCTTGAAGTGTCTGGATATAGATATATGCCACAGCCCAAAGGAAGTGAGAAAGGAGAGAATCATTTCAAAACCCACTGTAATAAAAACATGTAGTGTAATGGAAGGCTAGGGGACAAGAATCAAGGGGAGAAATTTAAAAATGCATGAGAAAATTGACTGGAAGGGATGGTGCTACTGTCAGGGCAATATGTTTTCCTTGCTTCTGGTAACACATATTCAATGGAATGGATGTTTACAGCTCAGGTTCAGTGGTTGTATCCACAGAGCCCCATGTGTGCATGCAATCTACAGTAGGAGGCATCTCTCCCCCTTTTGATCTCCCTACCTCCAATATCGTAAAGCGGAATCCATTTTAGTTCCATGTATGAAACAGGGGAAGGGAGCTGTGGGAAGTCACATGTATCATTATTCTCACAATACAACATATCCATAATTCCGTAATGTATGATAAAACAGAAGAAGTGTGATTGGTTTTCATTGGCTTTTGTATTGAAATGAGGCTGGCTATGTTGGATGACATGTTGGGGGGAACCACCTCTTCTCCCAGAAGTCCTTTGGAACTGTCCAACTTTTAGGGCCACTACTTCAGCCACCAAATTCCCTATCTGTGAGGGACAGATAGGAATCCCATTCCTGGAGGACCATAGAGATCTCATTACCTGAGGCCCTTATTGGTGTCTAATAGGGAAATTATTAAAATAAAATTCTATAGCACCACCTCCTGGCCTGGCAGGAGGCATTCAAGTATGGAAATGAACTCCCTCTTCTTCTTTTGGGATATGATTAGCTACTCAAAGAAAAATGAAAATTAACTTTGATTTTAAAGGGGAAAGAAGAGAACATTTACCTTCCCTTGGAACTGTAGAGATTCACGTGGAAAACATGCAATTGTAAAGACATATAGGCTGCTAAATAGGGATGGCATCTCTAGAAATCAGAAAACCCTGAGCAAAACACAAGGTGGAACTGATTTGTTAATAACCTGCTATTGTCAGGTTTTTCAAAATGACAGAACTATGTTTATATTTTATTTTATTTTGATTTCTCATGTTAAAAGGCTAGCTGATTCAGAGATGATCAAAACTGAACGCCTACCGACAAATTAGCCATACCTTCCTGAACCTTACCTGAATTCTGTTCAGAAATGGCAAGTGTGGTGTAGCAAGCATTAATCCTGGACGTTCATCTGAAATGTATGGATGCCTATCAACAGATTGAAAACAACATGTTTTACTGTCTGTTTTGGGATGAAGGTTGTCATGGTTACTTGAACAGCAATAGGAGGCAATCGATCAAACATACAAACCAGGTTTGGACTTATTACAGGAACTTCATATTCAAAATCTGAATCAATTAATGGGGTGACTATCATGGAGGAGCATCAACACCTGCATATTCTGTAACTATAGCAACCCGAGCCAGGTTGATCTCAAATCTATAAGGAACTTATTTTTTAAAGAATAAGCATTTATTTTCAGTCTTTAGTACAGTGAAAGAATGATGGGCTTATTAGTGAAGGCTTTGTTTGACAGCCATCTTTACAGTTTGCAGTTATATCTTCTCCATTTAATCAGAAATCCTTTTCCTGTTTTCAATGTAAAATGTATTTGCAAAACTTTGACGTATTGGTATTCTATAATGCATTTGTAACTTATTCATTCATCTTTTAAATCCTGTACATAATCTGACCACTCAGAATTGTGAAATATTTGTAACTTCTCATTTGATCTGGATTCTTCTTTAGGGTTAAAGAATACCAAACGACTAACACAAAGGTGCATTTCATATGATTCTGGTGTATCTCAACAAGCCTAGTAAGATGAACAATTTTTCCCATAATCATGTCGCTACTAAGAGCAATGGGAGATGAAGTCCAGTATATTGTTGAAGGTATTTGTTGGTGAAAGATTGGCTTGCAGGATCTTGATTTTAAAGGGAAAATAAGAGAATATTTACCTTCTTTACTCTGCATAAGCTTGGACCTCAGGATCCTACGTATTTGGTCTCTTCCCCTCTAATTTAACTTTTATTTGGACCAGGCCAAATGAAGGCTTTTAGTCTTTGAAGGAGGCATTCCTTCCCATAAAAGAGGATTTTTTTCCCATCAAAGGGTGTTTTTTTCTTCCTGCTTTATGAGGAGCAAACAAATTCTGATTCAAATTCAGGAGGAGCTAAGATGGAGAAATAAATCAATCTTGACCCATGGCTTTTTTTTTTTTTTTTACAAAAAAAAAATGTTTCTTACACTTATCAGATTTGTGGCACTGCCTCTCTTTTCTTTGACAAATACTGGAAGAGGGTCCTGAACAGGTACCATTACTTCTTCAGACTCCTGCAAATGCTGGAGGAGGCTAAGAAGAGGCCACAGGAAGCAGTGAGGGAAAAAAAACCAAAATACAGATATCAAGCAAGGCCCCTGCATTCTTTCATTCTTGGAAGGGAGCCGGTGATTGGGCCATATTGCTTTACTATGCTAATGAAGCTAAATGTACATCCTTGAAACTTTGCCCCCACATTTCAGTTAGTCAAATGTCTCTACATAATCAGGTTATTCAACTTCCTGAAGACACATATTTTGGCTCAACAATCCCACAATGCTCTTGCCTAGGTAATACGTGCAATCAGAAGTCTGTGTTTAAAGGAAATCACACATTAAGTCTCTTACTAAAATCTCTCTTTTTCATATAATTGCTGTGAATTGTACTGTACAATATAAGTTTTTGTGATTAATTGCAAATGGAAAAGTGCAATTATTATCAGGTGAGTTATAATAATATTCATTACTTGCTGCATCACTTTGCAAAACAAATCAAGTCCTTTTCATGTTCTGCTTTTATTTACACAGTATAATATTAAGCAGTAGGTAGCAGGACACTCCCAAGTCACCACAAGAGTTGCAGTAGGAATTTTCATGGAAGACTTGGTTTTGGGAAGGGGCATATATTTTGAATTTAGCCACATTTTTAATATTTGCATACATTTTCAGCATAGTGATATGCTGAATTTCTCTCTCTCTCTCTCCCCCCTCCCATATTACAAAGAGGGGCATGAAGTGAAGCAGCCAAAGATGCATCCAGTGGAAAGAAATTTGGCACAACTTAGTGAGCCTGTTCTATCACAATTTGAGTTCGCAAACCGCTGCAACAGGCAGTAAACCAGTCCAGTGACTCAATCTGGATTACAAACTGCAGACTCTAGCTACTGAATGAAATTTGCAATTCAAAACAAATATTGCTCTGTGGTCTTGCTACATGTCAGTATTTGTCAGATGCAGAAAGCCATCCTCTAATAAAGAACTGCTATATATTTATTCTTCAGCTTCAAATGCAACAGAGTAGCCATAAAATGTATTTGAACATTAATTCTTTGTCCCGGCTGCTTTTAATTTTTATGTACAAGTGATTATGAACATACCTCCTGAGATCAGTTTCCTTTAACCTTTGTCATCAGCTTGGATTCCTGTATCAGTGTGACATGAATCCAACGCCCTTTTTCCAAATAAGTCATGAGCCTACAACCTTCTGCTGTTTTTATTTTTTACAGAATGTTAAGTTTGGAGAATGAGGAGACCAGACATCTGACCAGTGACTTCAACTCTTTAATAATAACAGGAATCAGAATGGAACAGAGCAATGCTATGGGCAGCAGTAACCCTTTTATAGGGTTAGCTGCTGCCTTATTAACCAATGAAACTGCGCAACAGGTTCCAACTACTGACCAATAAGGACAGTCCCAAAAGTAACCAATCAGGGACTGGTTCTGGCCCAATCCCAAGTTGTTGTATAAGGACCAATCAATTGTGCAGGTTTTCAACCCCTAATTTGCATTTAGGTTATTTACTTTTATTGATTCACAACACAGAATATTGCTGGGGAGTAGCAACTAAATATCAATGTACCCTATAAACTAATGTTCCATAGTCAATGAAACTGAAGCTGATAAAAGGTTCATTATTTTAAGAAGACGATGCAAAACATACTTCCAAATTAATCATGAAATACTTAACAGGAAAGGAAGATAAGGGTTCTGGAATGATCTTCACTATCCTGAGACTTGAATGTTATTGAAAACTGTCAGAAAACCTGAAACTTGCAGGGCAAAGACAATGAGCTATAAGATTTCGATAAGTTGGCCAATTTCCATGCTACAAAGTACTAACTAGAAGGCCCTGCAGTCATATCCATGTTCTTAAAATTCCTGCATTCTGTATTCTTTTGAATCTGTAAACAACTGCACGTAACTATTAAGTCTGCATTCAAATTTTCAAAACAACAACAACCCTGCCCTGTTATAACTTTGCACCATGCAAAGACTATAGCAGCTCCCACCCAAGCAGCCATTCATTAAAACCTACAATTAGAGGAAAGATGCCTCAAATTCTGCAACTATAGATAGAAAAATTACTTAAAATGTGTACTCATTTTGATCTCTAAAGTTTCTTTCTGGTAGTGTGCTTTTGAATATTACATTTGGGAAATATAAGCAAGAAGATGATATCCTTCTCCTGTTTTTTTTTGTGTAGGTTTTTCATATACTGTAGATGTTGTGGAGCGGCGGAATAACCTGAGGCAAACACGGAGCAAACTTCAGCTTTTACTTTATTGTAACAATAAAGGGTTGCCGCGGCTGCCACGCTAACAAGGCAGCCAGCTGGCGGACAACAGCTGATGCTGTTTGACAGCTCCCTTTTATAGCCGGCTGTCGAACGGCATCAGCCAATAGGAACGGTCCGTGTTCCCACTGGAAACACGGACCGGAGTGAAGACTTCAGCTCAGTCTTTTCCGAACGCCACACTCCTTTCCCCCAGAACGGAGCATGCTTAGTCCTTCAGATAACTCGGGCACTTGTGCAGGCTGCCAGATCTTCTAAGTCCTGACAAAGCTGTTGCTGGAAGGAAATTTTCTGATTGCTGGGCAACTTCTGGTGCCGACGAAGCTGGCGTCTTGGCTTCAGGCATTTCTGGGCGAGGGACAGATGGCTGTTCAGGTAGGCTTGCATTCCTGTCAGATCCGTGGGAAGTTTCTTTGGGCGCCAGCGGTTTCTCTGTTGCAGGAACGTCTTGAGGGCCATCTGCAGACGCACTCCAACTCCTTCTAAGCTGATCGATATGGCAGCGCCAGATGCACCTGTCTTGCAGTTGGACCCTGTAAGACTTAGGACCAGTTACCGCCACAATTTGCCCAGGCATCCACAAAGGGTGTCCCACATAGTTCTGGGCATAGACCTGGTCATTCTCAGCGAACTCCCTTGCCTGGCTTTTTGACCCTAGGGGTGTGAGTGGGGCATAATGCGGATGGAGTCTGTCTAGGGTGGTCCTCAGACATCTACCCATGAGAAGTTCAGCTGGAGACCTATTAGTGGTGGCACAGGGAGTTGTGTGCTGGGTCAGGAGATACTTAGCGAGCCTAGAGTGCCAATCTATAGGCCCAAACCTTGCCAGGGCCTCCTTAACTGATCTGACTGCCCTTTCAGCCAGGCCATTACTGGCAGGATGAAAAGGAGCTGTAAGTGCGTGCCTTATTCCTAGGTTGGCTAGGAAGACCTCAAACTCACAGGAAGTAAACTGGGGGCCGTTATCAGACACGGTGGTGTCAGGGAGGCCCTGGGTAGCAAATATCCTTGATAGAGCCTTGGTGACAGCTTCTGAAGTTGTGGTGGTCATCAAGGTCAGTTCTACCCATTTAAAAAAAGAATCAACCATCACCAGGAATGTACACCCATGAACGGGGCCAGTCAGATCAATATGCACCCGGGACCAAGGGGCCACAGAATCTTCCCACCTGCCTGGAGTGGATGTGGGTGGAGCAGGTCTGGTAGCTTGGCATGGCTGACAAGCATTCACTCAACTTGTAATCTGAGCATCCATGCCTGGCCACCATACATAACTGTGAGCCAGGGCCTTCATCCTGACAATGCCGGGATGGCCCTCATGCAGGACCTTTAAAACTGAGTCTTGCAACTTGGAAAGGATAACTACCCTCGTTCCCCAAAGTAAACAGCCTTGCAAAGAAGATAGTTCTTGCTGGCGAATTTTGAAAGGCACAAATTCGGGGGCATAAGGAATTGCCGGCCACTCCCTTCCCACCCAGTCAAGAATTTGGGCGATTACCTTGTCCCTGGAAAAGTGGGCAGTGATATCAAGGGCAGTGATGGGGAGTTTGAGATTGTTGATCTGGAAAACAGTATTAGTTGGTGCAGGATCCTCCACAGGAACAGGCAGGGGGCAGCGACTAAGAGCATCAGCGTGGCATAGACTCTTGCCAGGTCAATGAACAGTGTATAGGAATAGGCAGCCAGAAATAAGGTCCACCTGGTCATTCTTGGAGACAAAATCTGAGGAGTTTGTCTCTTGCCAGACAGAAGGCCTAACAGAGGCTTGTGATCCATGATCAACTTGAAATAGTGTCCATATAGAAACTCATGGAATTTTTTGACAGAAGCAACTGCAGCCAAAGCCTCCTTGTAAATTTGGCTGTAGTTGCGCTCAGCTGGGGAAAATGTTCTGGAGAAAAAGGCAATGGGTGCCTCAGAACCGTTAGGCAGTCTATGACTTAAAACAGCACCTATGCCAAAAGGAGAAGCATCTGCTGCTAAAACTAAAGGTAAATGTTCATTAAATTGTATCAGGACAGCATTGGATGTAAGTAATGATTTGACAGCGTGGAAGGCATGGGCTTCCCTAGGTCCCCAGTGCCAGGGAGATTGCTTGTCCAAGAGTCTGTGCAGAGGCTCTGCAACAGAAGCTTTATGAGGCAAGAATGAAGCATAAAAGTTAAGAAGTCCCAAAAAGGCCTAGAACTCAGTTTTGTTAGTTGGCGTGGGTGCCTCGTGAATAGCCCTTACTTTGGATTCGATTGGGTGAATACCAGAGGCGTCAATTCTGTATCCCAAAAATTCTACCTGTGGGGTGGCAATAGTGCACTTGTCTTTCTTTAACTTAAGACCATGCTGTCTGAAACGATCGAGGACTCCTCTGACTCTTTGCAGTAACTGAGGCTTGTCAGGGGCAGATATTAAAATGTCATCAAAATACGGAATTACGCCCGGTAATCCTTGAAGAAGTCTTTCCATTAAGGATTGGAAAATTCCTGGGGCTACACTTACGCCAAATTGGAGGCGCCTACATTTGAAAGCGCCCCTGTGCGTTACAATAGTTTGTAGTTCAGCAGCTGTGTCATCAACAGGAACTGTTGATAGGCCTGTGACATGTCTAATTTAGTGAAAATGGTTCCTGGCTCAAAATAATGTAGTAGGTGCTGGATAACAGGGACTGGATAGGCGCTGATTTGTAAATATTTGTTCAATGACATCTTGTAATCCATGCAGATTCTTACGCTCCCGTCTTTCTTCAGGGGTGTCACTATTGGGGTTTCCCATTTTGCGAAGTCCACAGGCTCTAATACACCTTGTTTAATTAATTTGTCAAGCTCCATGTCTAATTTGAGGCAGATTGCAAAAGGTACCCTTCGAGGCTTTAAACGGATTGGTACTGCCTGAGGGTCCAAGTTGAAAGATATTGGGGTTCCTGAATAACAGCCCAGCCCCTCACTGAACACATCAGCACAGTCCTTAAACAAGGTGTCCAATTCAGCATTTGTAATAGAGTGGATTCCGCTTATATGGAGGCCAAGGGCAGGGAACCAGTCTAACCCCAACAGGCTAGGGAGGGCACCATCCACTACCACTAAAGGCAAGTAACCTTTAAAATTTTGAAACTGTACAAAAAACTTGCTTTTTCTGATGACTGGGATGGTTCTGCCTTGGTAGTTGCGTAGGGTTAACTGGCAGCCATGAAGCTTCTTCTTAGCCATTCTGGGAAGTAGTTGTTTCAAGGTGCTCCATGAGATGATGGACAGTGCTGAGCTTGTGTCAACCTCCATCCTGCAAGGTTTTCCTTCTATAGAAACAAAAACACTAATTTTGTTAGAGCCTTTGTTAGTCAGCTTGGCTTGATAGCAGGTAAAACAGTCTTCAACTTGTTTTTGGAAATGTTGGGTTGTCTGAGGCTTTTGGGTAAAAGTCTTTCCTGCTTGACAGATCCTGGCTAAATGACCCTTCCTTTGGCATTTTAGACAGACGGCATTCCTGAATTTGCAGGATGCCCTGACGTGGTTTCCCCTACAGCTTAGACAAATGGGCTGATGCCGTGGAGGTAGATTGGGGTTTGGCCTGTTTTCCCCTTGACTGGTTTTCTGCTGCCTGAGGCGATTTACATCATTAGCCTCTTCATAGCCTTCTTCTGAGGAGGCTTCATTGTAATGGATGGCTGAGCTGCCCTGGCTAATTGGATTTCCCTGAATTTCTGCTGCTGAAAGTGCTGATAGTTCAGCAGCTTGAGACTCTTCAATTGCTAATTTAAGGGTTAAATCCCTTTTAGCCAATAGACACCTTTGTAGCCTTAAATCCCTGACTCCACAAACTAGTTGGTCTAATAACATGTCTTCCAGATAGTCTCTAAACCCACAATGCAAGGCAGCTGTTCATAGGGCAGCCATGTACCCACTAATAGTCTCTCCCTCAGCCTGAATCCGTCTCCTAAAAGCATGACACCTGGCAATTTGGGATGGCTTAGGGGAATAGTGGTTGGAAAGAATTTCCTGCAATTCTTCCCATGGAACAGTCTTAATTGAACGTTGAGCCAATAATGCCGTAGCAGTGTCAAACACTGTGGCTCTGCAAAAACTTAAAAAGTAAGACTTCTTCCTATGGTCGGAAATGTCAGCAAGGTCTATGGCATCTAGGAAACAGTCAAATCAGTTTCTGTAGGACTCCCATGTTTCTGCTGTCGGTCTGAAAGGCGGGAATGCAGGGTTCGAAGTCATCTCGACACAGCGGTGCCGGATCTTTTGAGGAAAGTTGAAATTCGCGCTTGCGAATAGTGACAGTAGCTCTTAAAGTGACATTCAGCTCGGTAGTGACTTCGGCTCTTTTTGTAGTGACTTCGCTCAGTGATTCTTTGCCCTGTTGCCTCGTCGCCAGTGTTGTGGAGCGGCGGAATAACCTGAGGCAAACACGGAGCGAACTTCAGCTTTTACTTTATTGTAACAATAAAGGGTTGCCACGGCTGCCACGCTAACAAGGCAGCCAGCTGGCGGACAACAGCTGATGCCGTTTGACAGCTCCCTTTTATAGCCGGCTGTCAAATGGCATCAGCCAATAGGAACAGTCCATGTTCCCGCTGGAAACACAGACCGGAGTGAAGACTTCAGCTCAGTCTTTTCCGAACGCCACAGTAGAAATCTGGTTGGCCATAATGAGAAGCAGAATTCTAAAGGACAGGCTTTGGGCTGGGCTGGTGTTATGTTCTTTCTATAGTGGCTCTCTGTTCAGACACATCATGTTCAGTGAACAGCCTTGACTTTCAGCTTGCCTGATGAGGATGAAAGTTAAAATGAAAACAAGGTATAATCTTGCTCTAAGTGTATGAGGGAGAAGCAGAATAAAGCATAATAAACAGATATCGAGAAATTATGTGGTGATCCCACCCCATCAAGCAAGGCCTATGACCCAACAGAGTTTAACATACAAGAGCATTTAATCAAAAGGAATCAGAAGTGAACTGTCATTACATATACACAAGGCATGTAGATACTCAATTGCATGCAGACATTATTATCCTCATGGTGCCTAGAAACAACCTGAACCTAAACATCAGCAAGACAAAGGAAATGGTGTTAGACTTCCGGAAGAAGAGAGAGGAACCCATCCCACTTTACATCGAGGGGGGCTGTGTGGAGAGAGTTTCCTCCTTTAAATTCCTGGGAGTCTACTTCAGCAAAGATCTTACCTGGAAAATCAACACAACCCAGGTGGCCAGAAAGGCCCAACAGAGACTCTATTTCCTTAGGGTCTTGTGAAAGAATAAAATGGAACAATGACTAATGACCTCCTTTTACGGGTCCACAATAGAAAGCGTCCTCACATATTGCATTACGGTGTGGTATGCTGGCTTGACAGCCACGGATAGAAAGACATTACAGAGGGTGGTGAACATGGCACAAAACATCATGGGCTGTTCCCTGATACCACTAGATGACATTGCTAGGGCTCACTGCCTTAGAAGAGTGAGGAAAATTCCAGGGATGACTCACATCTCGGTCAGCACTTCTTCACTTCCCTACCATTGGGTAGGAGATATAGAAGTATAGCCAGCTTCACCAACAGGCTGAAGAACAGTTTCTACCCGTGGGCTGTCAGACTTCTGAACAGAAAATAACTTCATGTCAACATAGTATGATAGACTTGTGGGGCTGCCTTGTTGTGCAATAAGGGCACATTGTGTAATAAGATTGGGACTGGGTTAGGGACTTCTGTCCTCACTGCGAGTTGTGTTGAGTGTGTGTGTGTGCACGAAGGGAGGGTCAGCCCATCTCATTGTACACATGTTGTATTCTGACAATAAAGGTAATAATAATGGGAAGATAGGGAAAATAGCATAATGTTATTTTCAAGCTACTTTCATGCTTGATTCAGTATTTTAATAAGGAATTACCAGAGAGGTAGCTGATCTTAGAAAACAAGTTCTGACTCAGTTAATAATCAGATAGGAACTAGCTAGGAAATAGAAGGTGGACTATGGTGGACTAGAGGGTCTGTATGTCAACAATGTACCTTGTAAGATTGAAATGTCAAATTATTTTCACATCATTGCCAGGAACTCTCTCTGGATGTCTATAAAGTCATCAGGAATTAAACTTGACTTGAAAGACTCTCTACTTAATATCAAAGACCTTTCAGTGCATGGTTATACCAATGAAACAAATATGTCTTCTAGTGCAAGTTTTCCTTACCAATTCAATATGTAGATATGAAGAAGAAGACGGAATTATTTCAGCGTTTACTGCTCTTGCGCTCATTGGCCGGATATCCACAAGTTCCAAAAGAAATTGAAACATTATTTTCCATCTGTAAATAAATTATTAGTGTCAAATTAAAGAGGCTTAGTATTTCAACAGATAAGTAATTTCACAATCAAACATCAGGGCTAAACTTTTAATGATATCCTTTTAATAGGTATAATAATCAGTCTATCCATAGCAGCTTTTGCTTCTGTTCTGAGCACCATTGCCCTCTAGTGAACTAAAATCAGAAATGCAAGTAGCTACCATCAAAGTTCACTTTGAAATTCACTGGCAACTTTAATAGATAGTGATTAGGTTCGTTGCCCTTGTTTTGACTTTTTTGTTTTGCAAACATGCACTTATAATGTACACCTTCTCTAAAATATGCAATGTTTTCATTATTCTGATACAACTTTTGCAAGAAGCGTTGCAAACCAAAAAATAACAGTGCGTTCTGATCTGCATTTTTAGCCAGGAAATGCAAGTCAGGTTGATTCTCTTGTAAAGGATATTTAGACTGTGCTAAATTACCAGAAATCCTCCCGTGATGTTTATTTAGGAATTGTCCACCGATTATGCATCCTCAGCCTAAATACTAATCTCTAAAATGACTGTTTGTTTTCTTTTCTTTTTGTACTATGAGTGAGTTTTGGGATTCCATGTTGCCAGGATGAGTCCCTGTAGTTTTCCTAGCAAGGTTTCAGAAGTGGTTTGCTACTGCCATCTTTTTTTTTTCCAGGACTGAGAGAGTGACTGGTCCCAGGTCACCCAGCTACCTTTAAACCTGAAGCAGGACTAGAACTCACAGTCTTCTGATTTCTAGCCTAATATCTTAACCATCACAAACTGACTCTCTGGCCTTATATTCCTTTAAAATCATTCCTTAGCTTCACCAGCATGCACTGAGCAACGTAGAAATTTTTTTACTACAAATTTTTTTACTACCGCTTCTGTGGGCGTGGCTTATTTGGTGGGCATGGCTTGGTGGTCATGTGCCTGGGTGGGTGTGCTTGGTGCCCATGTGATTGGGTGGGCATGGCCAACTCAATGTCACTCACATCAAGGGGTGCCTCGCCTGGCCCCTCCCCTCCCAGCCATTCCTTGCCACACCCAGCCTCAACGTATCTATAGTTCTGTAAAAATGTTGTTCACCTTTTTGGACTTTATTATCTGCATACTATAGATGTACTTTCATGGACCACTGAAAGGAGGAAATGGCTCACATGCTTTGCCCAAGAGTGTGATATAGGCAACAGGCTTTTAAGGGGCTGCCACAAAGAAAGTGGGGGGATGTATTTTCCAAAGCTCCAGGAGGCAAACAAGAAGCAATGGATGGAAACTGAACAAAGAGAGAAGCAACCTAAAACTAAGGAGAAACTTCCTGACCAGTGTAACTGCCTGTCTCCAGAAATTCTGGGTGCTCAATCACTGGAAGTTTTTGAGAAAAGACTGGACAGCCATTTCTCTGAAATGGTATAGGTCCCTCGAGATCCCTCTAAGTGTTATTCTGTTATTCTGACACTTTCCAAGGACCTCTACTCAAATTTATTTCATAATTTCACATATAAAATAGCCATTCACGTAATACCACCTGCATATTGTTCAAAACAGTAATTATTATGGCTGAGGTTTGACAGCAAGCCTAAAAATCAAAGATCACAAGAGTGCTTCTTTCTCCGTATGTATATAAAACATCACATACCAGGAATAGCATATTAAGCTTATGTACAATATAAAGACACCCATATTTATGCTCTGGACTAGACAATGAATGCATGTAAATCCCTGAAAAATATGTGGTAGCCCTGGGCAAAAGAAAGGCAGAAAAATCACTCTAGGTGTAGGGACAATGTAAAATATTAACACATGATAAATAAGGAAAAATTAAAAATAATAGCACAGTTTTCTTTCTCTCTTCTATTTCTATTTCTTTCTTTTTCTTTCTCTCTTTCTTTCTTGCCTCTCTCTCTCTCACACACACACACACACCATTCTCTTACTATTTCTTTTTCTTTCTTTCATTCATTTCTTTCTTTCTTTCTGATTCTCTCTCTCTCTCTCTCTCTCTCTCTCTCTCTCTCACACACACACACACACACACACACACACACACACACACACCTGGTCTGGGATGAACTGAATGATCCGGCGAGCTCAGGTCAGCAGCAGGTGGCAGGAAAAGGAAGAAAGCAGGCAGCGTGCTCTCCCAAAGACCCACACACACACTCCAGCCCTCCCAAAGCAGCTCCATGGATGGCAGCAGTGGCAGGAGCATCTGCCCACCCTCCCAAAGCCCTCCAACGGCTGCTTGCTTTCTTGCTGGCAGAGATGGTGGCGGGGCCGTGGAGCACCCACCCCCCACTCCAGCCCTCCCAAAGCAGCTCCCCGGATGGCAGCAGTGGCAGGAGCATCCACCCACCCTCCCAAAGACCTCTAGTGGCTGCTTGCTTTCTTGTGGGCAGCAGCGGCAGCGGGACGGCAGGGTGGGTGAATGTCACATGCTCCACAGGTGGTGCACAATTTTCAGCAGCCCTGGCTGGGACATCCACCCACCCTCACTGCACCACAGCCACCACGTGGTAGGGAAATCTGGGAAAGCGCCATGTGGGATGGAACCATGTTGGCTTAGCCAACCAGCCGAGCCCGGGGATAGTAGGGAAGGCCTGGAAAAGTCCAGGGATGACAGGGAAGGCCCGGAAAAATCTGGGAACGGTGGGGAGTGGCTAGCACAACTCGCAGGCTTACCTGTGAGCAGGAAAATCAGGGCTGCTCAATTGGGGGGCAGGCACCATGTGAGAAGGCTAGAATGGCAAGCCATGAGGATACAGGAGGGAAGGATTGACTGGGCGGGGCAAGTGTCAGACAGGCAGGCAGGCAGGGTGGGCAAGATGAGTGAGCATTGGGCAGACAGGGCAAGCAAGCAAGTGGAGACCGGGCAACTGGGTCGGGGGCATGGCTAGACAGATGTTGCTACTGGTTCAGCGACCTATGCCAAATTCTTGCTACCGGTAGAGAACCAAAGTGAACAAGTGAGATGTATTGCCATTTATGTAGTCCTCTTATCTTTTTATTTGTCTTTTCTTTTCTTTTTTCTTTGGCACATAATCACTGCTTCTGTGGTTTCCTTCTTGAGTCCCAAAACACTGGGCTCAGTGCTTACATGTGAAAGGGCAGCTGGTGTTACTGTTATTCTTATTAATGTTATCATGAAAACCATATTTTACCAGCTCAGGCATTCATCTGTTATTAGTGCTTATGAAATTCTTATGTTTTTTTTTTCTTTAGATAGAAATTTAAAAGATACGTGAATGATTGGCATCCTATGCGGAAAACTGCCGGAGTAGAGAAAATGCGGAGAGAGAAATAGCTATGTTAGGAATATTACTTTTATTGAAAAAAAAATTTTTTTAAAGCTTTAAGAATATTTTTGTTTATTTCTCCTTAGTTAGGAAATTTATTCTTATTTAGGAAATAGCATGGTAACAAAAAAAATTACATTAGTCGACCTAGAGCTAAAAGCCTGTAATATGCTCCCCTATTACAGAGAGAATGAGTGAGGTACATCATGCAATTGAACAAGTCAGACTCAGAAGAAACAGAAGACTGAACTGAGAGAGGAAGTGGTGGAAGCCCTGCAACAGAATCATACAAGGCATGTTACGGAGCCATCTCCAAAGTACGCAAATATGTTAGAAAAGGAAAAGATATAAAGATGGAGGATTCCTCTGTTGCTGTTTCTAAATCTATTGCTTTTAATGGTCTATATACTGATAGGTGCAAACAAGAAAATGTGAATTCCAAGGAAAGAAAACTAAGCCTTTTTGAAGCCCACCTAGCCATGTAAACCTGCCTTTTATAAGGTTCTCTCCTATGCTCCTCCCTGAGGCACATTAATAACATGAAGAAATGACAGCTTAAGCAACTGAGCCCCAATTCAATTCAAAGTTGAAAGAGTTTCAAAGGATGCATGATTTGATCTGTGACCCAATATTTGAGGACAATGCAGTTCAATTTCAGTTACTTTTTTTGTTTTTGAGTTAAATATGTCCATAAGCTATAATGAGGAAACTTCAATATGCTGACATTGGTTGATTGTTTGTCAAATGGAATAAAAATAACAGAGATGGTATTAGACTAGACAAGTTTCTTTTGGATACCTCAAAGGGTTTTATACAATATTGTTTTGCAATATCTCTTGATACTTTTAGACAGCCTGGAGGAGGAAAGGATGATACCATTGCATTCAAATTGTCTACCAAACAGTCTAAGCCAAGAATCGTTTAGATGAGATGGGCATTCATATAATTCAAATGAATAAATTGGTTAAGCAATGCAAAAAATGACCTATTTCGTTTTCAAAATACAAACTTTCAAGAGTCTTTTTCGAAAAATAAACTTTTCCATTTCTTTTTCTGGGCTTCCAGATATGTCATGATACTTTAGTGACGCTGACTTCTTTTTATGGGGTGCAACAACTTCACTGCTGATAATAACTGGGTTTTCAGGGGTTGTAGAAGATTCGGTACCTCCAATATTTGAGTGGTTACAAGCAGTCAATCTATTTTCTAAAGCACCTGAGGGAAAGGCAAAATGTAATGGACAAAAAAATATCAAACCTAGAATTAAGGATAAATTTCCTGTTAATTAATCAGTGAAATGGCTTGCCTTCAGAAGTTGTGGGTGCTCCATCACTGGAGGTTTTTAAGAAGAGATTGGGCCACCATTTGTCTGGAATCATATAGGGTCTCCTGCTAAAACAGGGGGTTGGATAAGAAGGCCTCCAATGTCCCTTCTGTTATTCTGGTATAACTTGTCAAAATTGCCAATTTCTGGAAATAGCCACTGGCTTTCTATCAGTCTTTTGTAATTAATTAGCAGAGGAAAGAGAGCCATACTCTCTAACACTATAAGATAAAATCCCCCCCCCCCAAAAGGATGGTGTGATGACCCAGGGCATGGCACAAAAGCAACACAGTCAGATAATCAATGAGCCCTTTTATTAGCTCTTTATTTGCCCCCAGTGTCCAGGTTATCTTCTGGCTGGAGAAAAACTCTCCCTGGAACAGCCTTTGACTACAACAAATCAAGTCCAAAACGTAGTCAACACAAACTGTAATTATAAGTCCACTCAAGCCAAAATGAGGCAATTGGTTTGGCAGGACAAGAGCAAGAATTCCAGACGTGCAGGCACAGCAAAGCTCACATGATTAGGAAGACCCCAGGAACAAAGATAAGCAAAGACAACACAGGATAAAGTCATGTTTGCTCCCAGTAGCTGCCACAGTCAGCATTCAGTTCTTTTAAACTTTTATTCCCAGGTGTGGCTAATGAAGGGAATCAGGGCCCTTTCCTCCTTATAAGCCATGCAACTCACATTGCTCTCTTCTCCATTCCTCCCTGCATGCCCTAGGATGAAGAGGGGGTGGGCCTGGGTCTTCCTCTGAACTCCCTCTCCCTTGTTCTATCTCTCCCTTGTTCTATCTCTTCCCTGCTCTGCCCAGCTGGACTTTGCCCTTCCCCAGCCTCCTCCACAGCCAACAGAGCCATACTCCCATTCCCTGTCAGCTGTTCAGCTTCCTCCTCGGATTCAGACTCTGACAGGGACATGACAGATGGGCATAGAAAATGTGATATTTGAAATATTTCAATCTCACACCTATTTTTAGAGCAGTAAAAGTTAGGCCCAGTGCCTGTAACCTGTTAACTTCCATTAACTCATTGTCAAGAGACTTAAACCTTCACCAATGTGCAGAATTAAAAGCAATGGTAGCCTTAAGCTCATCTTTAGAAGGTTGAGAGCTAAGCTGAGCTGAGTTTCTAGATGACAAGACCAGCACAGAAGCATAAATAGGCCATTAGCACGAGAGACACAAAAGTTAGCATTTTATAGTTGGTCACATTCAAGAAGCAGAGAGCTGAGAAAGTGAATGAAGCCCAAAGCTATGTTAGCCTCAAAACAGCTCTACAAGGCACAACATTTAAGGAAATCTTAAACTGGCAATTCGTGTCCAATGAAGGAAGCCTCACTTTCAACTCCTTTTAAAATTTAGGACTGAGAGGGCAATGTTGCATATTGTACATAACAACTCCGAAGCAGAGGAAAAGCCATGGACTCTGTGTAATGGTTTGAAAAGCCACAAAGCACTTTGAATCCATCTGCTTTGATTCAATGCTTCAAAACAGGTCTTCACTTCAATTTGCAAGACTGCTTCACCAGAGTGATTTTGTGGAAGCTTCACTGAATGGAAGCAATGCTTTGAAGTTTTGTATGGTTCTTGTTTTCTTTTATCAGCTTTCTTAGCAACTCACTATTACAATGTATTTGTATTTTACTTACTGTCATTTGTTTTGAGTTTTGAGTTACAACCTTAGTTGTAAAATAGACAGTGTATTGTATAGATCAGTGACTACTATAAAAGCTACTGTTTCTTAAATAGATTTAACTTTAAGGGTTATTAATGGAGGAATTAGAATCAGCGCTCTTGATGAAGCCAGTGCTTATGACCAACCATATTTATAGTCTGTGTGATGGAAAGGAAATAAATATGGAAGTGCATATAATTTTCTTCAGCATGGTATCTGCAGAAGCGGAACTTATAAAATGCTTACCCACTAAAGAATTGCCATAGCAAACACCAAAGCAAAACCTGATCATTCAATTTCCCAAAAAGACTGGGAAGGATGAAATTATTAAACAACATCTGGCAGAAGCTCACAACATTGTACTCATTTTAGTTCCTCATTAAAGGGATATACAATTCAAGGAGACTTGCAAAAAAAGGCAAAGGCAATCTAGCCGTGGGCAAATTAAAAGATGAAGTTTCAGTATGATTGAATGATCTCTTTGTTGCTGCTGCAGTTACGACAGCAGCCCAGAGCCATGGATTCATGGAAACAGTCAAAACTTCAATGTTGGAGGGTTGAGCAGCTGGGGAAAGTAGTGAAAAGGAAAAAAAAAGGAAGAAGCAGATCAGAGGACAGAAATACAATGGAGAAGGATTGGAATGAAGCCTCTAGAGAAAGGTAGCCGAGGGGGAAAAAAGAGATAAGGGATCAAGTAGTTGGAAGAGAAAAGAAGCAAAAGGAATAGAAGGAAGGTAGAAAATAGATGGGAAGTCCAGGACTGCATGGATTTCCAAGCCCAAACCCTATAGGGGAAGAAATTTGTGGACCATGCCTAACCATTATTCTCTGACGCAACATTTATTTCCCCTGGAGAATTTAGGCATTCCTCCAGAACTCCCTGCCTGTTTTTTCCTGCCTTTTTTCTTTTTTCTTTTCTTTTTATATATGGCATGCCTTATCTGCATTACCCAGAAAAAGGAATATTCAGCAACTTCATACAATTTGTTATCAAAAGATTACCAGGGCTTGGTAAGGTCACCCATGTTTGCTTGTTTTTCAGATTTTTTTTAAAGAGCATTGCAGGCTAGAAGCTTGTTATGCTTGTGTCAAATCTGATTTAAGGGGTCCTAGCCCATGTTTTACACAATAGCTAGTCCTGAATGTGAAAAGATGATTCTTCATGGAATCTCTCAAGTAGGCTTCCTTCCATTTGTATTTAAATCCCTCTAACCAAACCTCATCCCAAGCCTTCCATCATTTGGGGGTTCAAAAGAACTGCTCCTCTGCCCACCCAGAGCTGGTATTCAGCAGGTTCTGACCAGCCCTGGAGAACTGGTACGAAAATTTTAAGAAGTTCGTAGAACCAGTGGTAACCTTCCCCTGGAGTGGGGTGGGAATGGAGATTTTACAGTATCTTTCCCCTGCCTCACCCACCAAGCCATGCCCACAGAACTGGTAGTAAAAATATTTGAATCCCACCACTGCTCCCACCCCAGATCCAAGAAGAAAAATAGCTAACGAGCCATGGTGGTGCAGTGGCTAGAATGCAGTACTACCAGCTACGTCTTCTGACTGCTGGCTGACTGCAGTTTGGCAGTTCAATTCTCACCAAGCCCAAGATTGACCAAACCTTCCATCCTTCTGAGGTCAGTAAAATGAGAATCCAGAATGTTGGGAACATGCTGACTCTGTAAACCACTTAGAGAGGGCTGTAAAGCACTGTGAAGTGGTATATAAGTCAAGTGCAATTGCTATTGCTAATTATGAATGGACAAGAACTGTTTTGCTTTAAACAGCAGCTTCTCGGGGGCCTCTTCTTGGCTTATTCTCTTGTAGCCTATATGGCCCTTGTGTTCCACATTGGCTACCAAAGTCCTTATGCCTTTTTTCCTTTATTTCTTTTTCATAAATGGCCTTTCATGTTATTCCTTTTTCATTGAAACCACTGCCTCTTTTCTCTCTTGAACAACCTTTCTTACTCTCTTGAAAGTTCAGACTCTCTTTTATCTCCTTAAGTTGTCTTTTACCGTGGGTTCATCATTTCTCTTTTTTTTCTCTTTTTCCTTCCAAGATAACTTTTGCTTCTCTCTTTTTGTCCCCTGTGCATTTTTTTATATCCTCTCATGGTCCCAGGTAGCCAAACTTTTTACTGTATATTCTTTCCCATATTCTCAACTTTAATTTCTGTAATTTTTTGGTGGGTGATCCCTCCCCTTTGCAAGGTCCCAAATTCGGAACTCCTTATAGGATACACAGTTTGCTAACAAATCAGTGTTTTGTGTAATCTATTTCTCTTTGCTTTTTCCTTAGCATCCAAGAAGGGGTTCTTTCTTTGGACTCCTTCCAAACAAATATTGTTCTGATCACTCAGATTCTAGCACCTATTCCCTAGCTTTTCATGATGAACCTCTACAATGTATACTAAATGTATTGATTTCTCCAACTTTACTGCAACTCTCTGGGTTATGATAGAACCTGCCAAAACCTGCATTGTTTAAACTCAATTTCTATACTAACATACTAATTTTAAAAAGAAAGGTTGCTTCTCACTCTTTTCTCTTTTTGCAGAATGAAATGCACTTAGATGGTGGGTTTTCTGCTTGTCACTGACTATAAGGCACTTCTCTTGACATGTTTCAAGGAAAGTGAACAATAAAATAAAACAAACCCTTTGAGAAAGTCTCTAAAAAGAACTAAGTTGTCCATGAGTTTACATGTTGAAAGACAGCTAACTTTTCTCATTCTTCTTCTTTTTCATTCCATCATTAGAATCTTCTGTTATATTCAAGCTTCGATGTGTGTATCAACCTTCAGAAATCAGGATCCAGGGACTTTATTTATTCAACATCAGGCATTAAAAGCTAAAGTAATAATGAGTGGAAAAGGAATAAATAGTACAAGCAGTGCAAAGTACAAATTTGGCATTGTTTTTTTTAAATTTTACACATGCATACGCTTTGATACTTCAGATACAATTGATGGTTAATTTCAGAAAAAAATGACAACTATTCAAAACAGGGCTGGAAAATTGGCATATTGTGTAATTTTAAATAGAATGAAAATGGGAGTTTTTGAAATTTATGCCATCATACAGTATTTCCTTAAATAGGATCAAAATATCTGTTCATCATACTGGCTGGAAGCAGTTCTTCAGAATTTGAGACTTTTTTTTTGCCTTCTTTTATCAGTGGATGATACAACCACTGAATTATAACCTTTTCCTTTAAATATACTTTGAAATAACATGTTAGCTTCACTTTTTAATGTTCATCTTTGAAAATGCAAATAACAGTAATTTACTGCTAATACCATGTTTCATAGGATGCTGTCTCTCCATTATCAGTTGCTATCATGGGAATCTTCCAGATAGAGATGACATCTCAGTGAGGGAATAAGATGAGATGAGTTCTCTGTTGATCAAACAATACTATGATTGTCCACTGGAGTTGGACTGCTAATGTATTCCAACAAATCAATAAATAAGAAAACAATTTAATACAGCAATACCAAGTGTGATTGTGTGTGTCTCCATGTCTGTGCATGTATAAATATAGTCTTTGATGTTCAACCATTTGTTTAATGATTGAAATTACAACAGCACAGAAACAAGTGATTTATGATTGTTTTGAGTCGTGGTGGTGCAGTGGTTAGAATGCAGTATTGCAAGGCTGACTCCGCCTGCTGCTCGGAATTCGATCCTGAATGGCTCACAGTTGACTCAGCCTTCCATTCTTCTAAGATCACTAAAATGAGGACCCAGATTGTTGGGGGTTGTATTCTGACTCTGTAAACTGCTTAGAGAGGGCTCTAAAGCATTATTGAATGGTGTATAAGTCTAAGTGCTTTGTTATTGCTATTTTCAAGCTTAAGACAGCTGCAGCACCCCCAGGGTCACAGAATTAAAATTCAGATGCTTGGCAACTGACTCATATTTATTACATTTGCAGTGTCCTGGGGTGATGTGATCACCTTTTGCAACCTACTGACAAAGTCAATGGGAAGCCAGATTCACTTAGTAACCATGTTACTATCCTAACAACTGCAGTGATTCACTTATGAACTATGGCAAGGAACATTGTAAAATGGGATAATAACTGTCTCATGTAGCCACAGAAATTTTTGGCTCAGTTGTGATCATAAGTTGAGGACTACCTCTATCTGCCTACATACATACTGTATGTACAGAAATTTTGGGCTCAATTGTGATCATAAGTCGAGGACTACCTGTATCTGCCTACATACTTACTGTATGTACATACAATACATGGATGTCACTTCAAGGCTGCAAAAGCACTTCACTTCAAGGCTGCAAAAAATAAAAAGGCAAAAATATTGTTGCCCTGTACTTGACAATTCTTGTCTTACACCAGCAGCTAGAAACCCCCAAAGCATTATGCTGACAGAAGGAGATCAAATGTAGAACAGTCATACTATCTTTAAATGGAGCCCAGCTGAGAACACAAGACTAAACTCAGAAATACAGAACAACCATAACCCAATGTCCAAATCTCAAATTATTTTTTTAAAAAGAAACAATGTAAATACTGAGCAGTGCATTTTAAACTGAATTCAGAAGGTTTTGGGTATATTCCAAAAATACTAATTTCATTATTTCTTTTATTCCTAGCTTGTAAAACAAGCTAGTTGAATCTTTATCATCCAAGACAGAATGTTTTTTACAATGTAATTTCTGATTTCCATTCTACATACAAAAACCCACTTACCCCCTCTTTTGATTCTTGGACTGCCCTGCATGACTCTTGGTTCCCTTTCCAGTCTAGACCTATGGGATAGTAAGAGTGATTGAATATTAATGTGTGGACTGCCCTTCATTTCTTTTTGTCATAACTTCTGAACTTCTGTTATTTTGCTACATGTCAGATCTGAAGTGTATAGGTCATCTCCTTGCAAAATATCCAACAAGTACTTTTGTTGATTGTTTCCAAAGAGAAGAACTTTGCAAAACACTCACATGCCAAGAAGCCAGATTGTACACAATATAAATACAGGCCATGTGTGCATCACGACAACTTCTGTCAAGCATAAAATGGAGATCCACCAGCTTCCAATGTTTTTTATTTGTGGACATAGGGAAGAAGAAGGGAAATAAAAAGAATACTGGCATCTTCCATTGTTATGCTCTTCCAATAGTTCCTTGAGTCTTCCATTGATAATCAAGGACACATGAGGCAACTTGATAAATTAGCCTGTCTCATATTTCACTGGATAATCCCTCTCTGAATTGACTGTATTAAATTTCAGCCTGTATCCGGAGCTAGTATTTGAAAACAGAAGCATAATCCTGCACAAAGTAGTCCTACATTTATCTTGTCATAAGATAAGGGGTATATTTTCTGGGTGGCAGTCACTTCTTTGACCCCCAATGTATGCTTTTAGAAACTCCACAAAACTCATATAATTATCTAAATCTGAGTTATTCCAAATCAGAGAACTATCTATTTCATTGGGGTCTTTGTTATTATGCTCATTATAAATCTTATATGAATTTGGTTTCTAAAGATATAATTTAATGTGTATTTTACACTGAGTGAAGAACTCCATAAATTTGTTTAGATTCCCATCATAATAACTAGGCAAGATAATGTTGGAAGTCTGCAAATACCACAATTGCTCTAGAAACAGCTTCAGGGTCTTGGGTCAGGCACACCGTAATAAGTTCTGTCTTGTTTACTGGTCTAGGTGATTCATCATCTGGTTTAACCAATCTCCCTCAGTAGCCATTTGTTTTTGATACCAGAGCAAGACATTTGCTCAATGATTACCAGAGTTACTAGTGAATCTATAGCCATTATGCTAATCCTTGGTTCCCAGATGATGGTTTACCTTCTATAATGATATAATCACAGTAGGAATAAGCAATTATATTATCGTGCTTAGCATCAGCATTCAACAGTAAATCACTAATTGTTAGCTTGGAGCCATTTTTCTTTGAGGCTTCTGGGCTGTCACATTCAGTGCCTGGGAATTTGGGAGGGGTGGAAGATTAGCCATAACAACATTCCTTTCTCAGAAAGTCAAGGACATGTTACTCTGCACCTAGAGGGGAGTGCCTGGGGATAGTCTCCAGTTGGAACAAAGTAATGATTGGACCATGTTATGAACTATTGGGTGCAAGGGTTGGATTTTGGATTTTCTTTGGGCTAGGGAAAACCCAGAAATCTCAGATTCAGTTTTCCTCAGATGTGCGAATATGACATCTCTAATAAAATGGATCTTTGAGAATATGACAGTCTCGGAGTCTTTTAATTTGGAGGTTGTTACTTGGAAAACTGACACTAATCTTCAGATGTTTAAACCTTAACTCACTCTTTGATAAGTTTAGTGGAAGATTCCTATATGTGACTAGGTAAAAATTGGCTTATATATTTGTCAAATTTAACTACCATCCATCTCAGTCTCAGTTTAAATTAGAAACTTTAGTGAAACAAGAATGTAGCCAGGCTCTACTACAACAATTAATTGTTTAATTCAGAAAAAAAACCATCTAAGATACATATATAATTCTCTGTTCTAGAATTTAAACTCTAAGTTCCTTTCTCTAGCCTTTCTAAATTAATACATATTTGATGGTCACATCCCTATCATTTTGCTATATCCCATTTTACTCAAGCTCATTTACCTCCTGCTTTATTGTAGTGCTCTGAATGACCTTTAAGGAGCTAGTAGCTGGACTAAAAGCACATATGTTGTCTGGTAGGCATATTCCCCACTTAGAACATATGAATATAGATTTGGACGTGCTAGTTTCCTATTCTGCTTTAGGGAAATAGTAATGGAGAAAGGGGGGCGGTAGGAATAATGAGGACAAATATACCATTCTGCCCTACTGCCCCTACTTTATCAATCTCTGAATATTGAAAGGGAACCTCTGCAATGAAACTTCTTTTTCACTAAACGAAGTGCTTGGATACAGATGAGATGGAGATCAGTTGTTATATATTATTATTGGTAGGAAACTAATTTTCATTAAATACACAAGGGTGGGGAAATGGAGGACATATAATTTAAAGGAAGCTGAATATGGTATTCAAGGGGCAAAATGCACAAATCTTTTTCTTTTTTGTTCATTTATAAAAAAATGAGTAAGAGAAATTCCCTGAGTAAGATGTTTTCTAGAAATGCGACCGTGGATTTGAATTTCAATGGTTTCCAGTTGATTTTTACTCCTTTCATATTTTATTAATGATTTGCTTCCATTTAAAATTCAGGATTTATTGCAGACATCAGCTTTTTGTGTGTTTTAGGTCTTTAACATGGACCTCTCAGCACTAGTTCAGAAGATTTGCTGTAATGTTAGAAAGAGTTAAAAGTTAAAATAGCAGTGAGCCTAGATGGAGTGGGCTACCTTCAGTATAATTTTTGAGGTAACAGAGCCTCTTCCCAACTATGATTATTAATAAGTGTCTTTACAACTTCCTACTCTTTTGTAAAAATGGTGTAGTCCATATCCATAGCTGATATAATTTTTACTATCTGTGCTTTCAAAAAATGGTGTAATTTGAAAAACAAATAAAAATTTGTACTGTAATTTGGGGGGATGGGATGGTCCTACCCAGTTTCCATTGTAGCCTTTATCTATTTCAAATAAGTTAAAAGCTCCTTCAAACCACCAAATGTTGCCTACTCCTGATTTAGGGTAAAAATGGCTGTTAAGAATTTTCAAGGGATTTTAATTTTTGGAATTAGCATATTTATTTGTGAAAGTACATGAGAGGGGTATGTGTTTACTAATTTGATGAGGGAATAGAAGGGGAACTTACCAAATTTTCAGGTGATACTAAGCTGGCAAGAATAGCTAACACCCTAGAAGATAGGCTCAAGATCCAGATGGATTTTGACAGACTTGAACACTGGGCCCTATCTAACAAAATGAAATTCAATGCAGAGAAAAATAAAGTCCTACACTTAGTCAAGAAAAACCAAGAGTACACATATACACTGGGGAAACCAGGTTTAATAACAGTACGTGTGAGAAGGATCTTGGAGTCCTAGTGAACAAGCAGTTAAATATGAGCCAGCTGTGTGCAGCGGCAGCCAAAAAAGCCAATGAAAACCTAAGTTGCATTAACAAAGGGATACAATCAGGGGTGGGTTTTTACCGGTTCTGTCCACCTCTGTAGAACCGGTAGCTCTGAAGAGCAGCAGACATAGAATTGGTTCTATGTCTGCTGATGTTTTTGCCCACCCGCCCACCTGGGCTCTTACCTGATCTTTATTTCCTTATTTTTCAACTTCAGCTGCCGAATGAGGCACAGCTGCAGTTAAAATAACAAGAAAAGTGGGCTGTTTCAAAGGCTGCTTCTCGGCACGCAGTGTGCTAATGACGATTAACAGGTGTGCAGCTCACAGTTGGCAGGGAAGCTCATAAATCCCGAACCGTTAGTTAACCCGTCGTATCCCACCCTTGGATACAATCAAGATCAAGTGAGTACTAATACCACTCTATAAAGCCTTAGTAAGACCACACCTAGAGTACTGCATCCAGTTTTGGTCATCACAGTATAAAAAAAGATGTTGAGGCTCTAGAAAAACTGCAGAGAAGACCAGCCAGGATGATTAGAGGACTGGAGACTAAAACATATGAAGAACCATTACAGGAACTGGGCTTGGCTAGTCTAGTGAAGAGAAGGACCAGGGGAGACATGATAGCAGTGTTCCAATATTTGAGGGGCTGCCACAGAGAAGAAGGGATCAAGCTATTTTCTAAAACACCTGAAAGTCAGAGAAGGAATAATAGATGGAAACTGAACAAGGAAAGGTTAACCTGGAAATAAGGAGAAATGTTCTGACAGAACAGTCAACCAATGAAACAGCTTACCTTCAAAAGTTGTGGGAGCTTCATCACTGGAGGCTTTCAATAAGAGATTGGACTGCCATTTGTCAGAAATGATGTAGGGCCTCCTGTATGGGCAGGGGGGGGTGGACTAGATGACCTACCAGGTCTTTTCCAACTCTGTTAATCTGTTAAAATATGCATTAGAGCCAATTTTCAAGTCTCAGTTATTCCTCTCTTTGGCTGTACTGCGTACTTCCTTGCCCCTGACAAATGCTTGCATGCAGACTTGAGGAAACTTACTTTAGTAAGATATTGCCCCTGAGTGACAATCACAGAGTCAGAAGTACATTCTGTTTTTGACAATTGCTGCTTTCAATTTGCCTTGGAAAGATCTGCAGTTTTGAAACGGCTTCAATATGAGTTAAGTGAGGCCGTGCAAAATTATTAGTATATTATCCATTACAAGTATCTCACCTTTTCCCAAGGTCTTGCTGCACTTAGAGTAGCTGGATAGAGTAGTACACTATCTCAAGATAATAACAGGTGATTAAGTAGCTAGCAGACTTTTTGAAGTTCAACTCTTCAGCTGTAAGAATTGCTTTGATGTAATTCATAGACACACATGAATTAAGACACATTATTTTTTTAAGTCCGAAAAATCCAAAGGCATCTAAACAGTGTTTATGGTTATTATTTATTCTTTGCCATGTCAGGAAATTTTGAGAAAGGAAAGATTAGCAAGAAAATTGATGCTTCGGTGTTTCATACACTTCAACTGGCATTTTGGAATAGAAATGAACTGCAATGCCCTTGGGACCCCCCCCCCCCAAAAAAAAAGCAAGTTGAAATTACTTAATGGGTGGAGTGGATCTCTGGTCAATCAGCTTGCGTACACTTTAAGAACATTCTGTATAATTACAATTACTGTACAACTTGTAATGATATGATATCCCAAATATTCATATATGACATTTTGTGTACTAGACCAACAGCCCCCAACCTTTTGGGGCACTAGGGACTGGTTCCACAGAGAGGTTTTTCCACAGACCAGAGGGAGCTTGGTTTCCTGTACTGTTTACAGCCTGCAGATGGGGCTTCACTTGATTGTGCGGCCAGGTTGCTGGCATCCTGCAGACCAGTGCCAGTCCATGGACTGGAAGTTGGGGACCCCTGTACTAGACAGTGAATGTAAGCAAAGTCATAGCTCAGAAACCATCCTCTGTGTCTCTCATGTGGCTTGATGGGGTGAGTAGTTTGTTATGTGATATGGAAAAGACTGAATATGTGTGCAGGCATTCTTTCTCTTGGGCGTTCACAACTGAGAACAAGAGATATCTGCATTGTATCCTTGAGTGCTTCTCTCCAGCTAGACATCATAAGCCATCATAACACATTTCTATTGTGATTGGCTCATTTTGGCAGTGCTTTTCCTGATATGCTGTCTGGGTTGCCAGCTTCTGCAGACTTCACTGGACAACCTCCTTGCTGTTGTGACCCCTCAATTTTTTATGATAAATGATGTTCTTTCTGTCTCTGGGTCTTACTTGGGTCTTGAATGATTGTGTACAAAATTGTATTTTTATGCAAAACTTAAACATCAAAATGCCTACAGGCATAATCAGCTTTAAAATGATTAAAATGTATTTACATTTTTTTTCCAAATGTGGATCAATACTCTCTGTTGCCTCTATTGTTATGGGAAATTTTCAGTAGTTTAATTATTAAAAGATGCAGAATGTCACCTGGTCAAACCTCCTAAGACTTTTTTTTATCATTATTTCTCTTTCCACAATACTCTTCTCCTCTTTTTCCTCTTTTTCCTCCTCCTCCTCTTCCTCCTCCTCCTCTTCCTCTTCTTCCTCTTCTCTCTCTCACTTTGTCTCTCTCTTTTATAGATTCAATAGAACTCATTTCATATTTATTTCTGTCCTTTAAGTTAGAGGTATTTCACACCCAAATTCTTCTTGAAGCACCTATAGACTATGCTGCCAAAAAGTGAAGTGCAATAAGGCTTTTTATGGGTCAGTATAGCAATGCAAGGCTTCTGGGGGGAAAAGCTCCCTCTTAAAACCCTCAAGCCACCAATTCCATGAAAAATTCACCATTTGGCAATAAGGTGGGGGGAGTAAATTATGGCCCCAAACCTACAGTATAATAATTTGCCAGCCTTGCCCTATTTTATGATTGTTACAGCAATAAAAAATAAAACATATTCCCAAGGAAATAATTCAAATTCTTACTAGAAAGAGGACCAGGAAGACAATCATCTGAACCACTCTGAGGAATCTTAAGTGTTCTGGACTTCTTACAAAGACTGTGACATAAAAGGTTAAAATGCTTTCCTTAAAAGAAGAACTAGCTCAGCCTTAATTAAGAATGATGTACCATTTGAGTGGAAGCTTGCTAAGCAAAAAAACAACAACTGATGCCTTCTCCTTGTTCTTGGCCAGGAATCATGATCTCATAGCTTGCACCTAATGCATGAACATTGTTCCTTGGCAGATATCCATTTGCTCAAATGGCAAAGTGCTTTCATGGAAGTCTCTTTGATTCTTGCCCTCAGGACAGAAAAATGGAGATGAACTGACAGCTGGTATTACAATGCCCACATTGTATCTTCTGCAGGAATATCTTTTGTGAGTCACTGCTACGAATCTGTTATGCCAACCTTTTGGGGGCCTTTTAACAGCTGTTAGGAATTGTGAATTCAGAGGGGAAAATACACCCCCCCCTCCCCACAGGAGGGCAATTCTTATCTACCAACAAGACAGGTTGCACAGCTCTCAGTGCAGATTGAGGCATCGATACCATTTTATATTATAAATTAAAATAAAATGAAATTATACTACTTAATATATAATTAATATAATATAGTACTACACTATTCGTTTCTATGCCTTGCACAAACCCTACTTCTTACCATGTTTTTTTAAAAAAACCCAAGATAACGCTGTAGAGAAGGGAAGATAAGAATGGTTCTTAGAGAATTATCATTTTTGGTCATGGGTATGGTTGCACTGCCTCATACTAAATGAATAATCTCAAAGTTTAATGGACTCACAAGTCCTGCTTGAGGACCAAATGGCAGTTGTGGCAAAGAGAGCCTTTGTACCAGAGGTGGTATTCAGCAGGTTCTGACCAGTTCTGGAGAACCGGTAGCGGAAATTTTGAGTAGTTCAGACAATTGGCAAATATCACCTCTGACTGCAGATTTTACAGTATCCTTACCTTGTCACACCCACCAAGCCATGCCTACAGAACCGATAGAACTGGTAGTTCTGGGTGGTGGGATTCAAATTTTTTACTACCGGTTCTGTGGACGTGGCTTGGTGGGCATGCAGGGGAAGGATACTGTAAAATCTCCAGTCAGAGGTGGTATCTGCTGATTCTCCAAATTACTCAAAATTTCTGCTACCAGTTCTCCAGAACCTGCTGAATGCCACCTCTGCTTTGTACAATTTAGAGTTGCACCTCAGTTACACCCATTCCTAAAACATTGTGCTACCAGTAAGCCATGCCCTAATCACCTTCCATTTGGACTCTATATGGGGGCTGCCCTTAAAGAGTATCTGGAAACTTTAGTTGGTTCAAAATGCCATGGTCCACGTAGTTCTGTACAAATTAAGACTTGCGCATGTTCTTTTGTGGGAGATGCACTGGTTACTAATGTGCTCCCAAATGTAATTCAAGGTACTAATTATCACTTTTAAAGCCCTGCATACCTTCCCCAAGATAAGATTACCCACCACCTGTATAATTCCTTTCTCACTACTCTATGTGTGTCCCTCCCAAAGCTGAGTACTTGATGGAAGAGGATGGCCATCCCAGACAGAAACAGTGTACCAATACTCAGTCAAGGGTTATATTTATATTTTACATTTACATTTATATTCTGATCTTCCTCTAGGATCTTAAAGTCATGTAGATGGAGCCTTGCTTAAAGTCATGTAGATGGAGCCCTACCAAGCAAAGCAAATCATATTTCTAAATAGGCAAACGGAGTCTGAACTCAGCTCCTCATGGTAAGACCTGGATTTTGGCATCAAGGCAAAGAGACATTCCCCCAATTTCTCCTTCTCTTAGAAGGAAAAGGATTGTTTTAAAACACAGGTTTTCAGCAAAACCTGCTGAAACAAGTGGGATTTAACATCTACCCACAGCTTCAGCACTTCAAGAAAATTTCAAGAAAAAACTGAAATTTAGGAAAGGGGTAAAAAGGGGAACAGGTGTTTCAAGAAATAGAATGCTTCGATGAGTAGTGAAACATCTCAAAACAACAAGAAAATAAGTGCAATTGCTGTGATTCAATTTTCCAGACAACTCTACCAAGATAACTGAGAATCTTCCTTGACATGAGTCTTTCAAGAAACTTGAAAGGTAGACAATTCTTTTAGCCAGGAATCTACTTTGACCTGTCATGTGTTTTTGCTATATGAATGCTAAAAGCCTTATTCTTCCTTTGTTGTATTTGCCTGCACATCTAAGATATTATGTATAATGGAATGTCACATCAGATTCTTTATTTTATATATATAATTAATTTCTTGAGAGCTGATATATGTATAACTTGAAAGCTTTCTCTCTTCTGAGATTGTTAAGGTAACTGAGGCAAACTGACAGGCAAAATACCCAGATGGAGAGAGGGGAAGGGAGGAACAGGTAAAATACTTGCAGTCCCATGCACTGTTTTACTATATTGGGTCCAGAGGCATTTTGGCAAATAAAAATGAAGTTTGATTATAACATTTTTAACTTGTTACATCTGTAAAAACAATAACAGTATTTTAAAAGTTAAAGAATCAGGAATGGAAGGAATAAACCCAGTTGGACAATCAACTCTAAATTGCATAAGGAGAAACCTGGGATTCTCACAATTTTAAATTTCTAGCCAACAAGTGAGAATATCTATGTACAATAATTTGACGATATAAACATAAAACATTCTATAAAATTTAAAACTCGGAGGTATTCATTCATAACCAAAAGAATTATGATGATGAAAATTTCTCTCTCTCTCTCTCTCTCTCTCTCTCTCTCTCTCTCTCCTAGATGAACATGGTTCCACATAATGCAACTGGCTGAAATACTTCTATGAAATATTCTATAGAAATAGAATACTTACTAATATAATCCTGAGACTAATTATTTATGCATATTCACCACTGTTGTAGTACAGTTGGCTACGTTATTCTGTATATGATAGGACTTTCGTTATCTAATAGAAGAACATCCTCAAGTTGATGTGGAATATGTGACAACAGAGGAAAAATTAGACTTCTTTGAATATTGTTATACTGTATCAATTTATAATATAATGTAACAATATATGAAGGATTGATGTTGCTGAATCCCCATCATAACAGCAAATTTGCCTATTTATATAAAATTTAGTAAATGGGAGTGCTGAATGTGCCCCTAAAAAGAACCTTGATTATGATGGAGAGATTAATAGTTTGATATAATTATCTGGCTTTCATCTGGGATTTTAACGATGCTGAAATAAATTTGGGAATAAGACTTGTCTCTTTCTGAATGAATGAATGAATTCAACAAATTGTCAAGACTCTAAAGAAAGACCACAAGAAGGGATTTTATAGAACTACTTGTTACCATGAAAATTGGGTTTTATCAGACAGGGTGGGTGGAGTTGGTCCAGTTGGGAATTGGTGGCATTTAAGCTAGTAATTAATAATTAATAGCCAAACCCTTAGCCTGACCCTCTTTTGGCTAATCCCAAGGCTTTAGATTATGTTGGATATACATTTTAGGGCATGTGTCAATGTTCTTATAAATTTACTTATAATTTGGGAAACTTAACTGAAAACTATAAAGCAGCTGAGCCAGAGAATTAGCTGTGAATAGTTTTAAAGCTATGGGAACATGTTGTTACCTTTAGTGTTAAAACAGTTTAAAATGACTGCAGACCGTAGAGACAACAGTTGTACTCAACAACCCTATGTCTTAAATGATCTCATCTAAATAATTTAAAGACCTCAACTCTTTGGCTCCTCGATTACCTATTGGTGCACCCAGAATGTGCTAGTGAAGATCATTGTTTTGATCTTCTGGTAGTTTATCAGAAGAACACTGTGGTGTTCCCCACAGTAGCACACCAAGGTGTTAAGAGCACATATAAGGCCAATTAGGGTCTAGAAATAATGGTTGCATCATCTGCATAAAGATATAGCAGAAAATTCACAGTTGCAATTCCAAATCATTGGTTTGGTTCTGAAAGTTCCTTACCCAATGAACTTATGTAACATTAAATAGGGAAGGGGCAAAGATACATCTCTGTTTATTTCTCCCACATACAGGAATTACCATATATAGAAAAGGCCTGATAGTGAACACTATGCTCAATTCATTTTGATACATACATGGATTACTTTGACTGAATCAGGTCAATAAATGTATTGAAATAAGAGAATAAATTCAAATGTCTATGGAGATTATCCCTGGACTTTTTTTTTTTTTTTTTGTTCCTTGAAGATATTTCACTTCTCATCCAAGAACTGAAAAAGCTTCATAGATGAGAAGCAAAGCATCTTCAAGGGAAGAACAAAGCCCAGTTACATTTTGGAAATACCTTTGGGAGCATGTTCAATTTAAGATTTTGACATATAAACCTTTTCATAAAAGTTGTTTATTCCTTTTCAAGGGAAGGATCAATAGACATACATTTATTCCCCACCCCCCACCCCGAATAGCTTTAATAGACATTCAATGTATAGCAATGTATTTTGAAGAAATAACAAAGAACAGTCCCCATTATTTGCAGGAAGATTTAATTTTCATCACATTTTTTTCTTAAGATTCCAAAGATATACAAAGCGTACTACCAAGGTCTGGATATTGATTATATAGAATACAAGAATTAACAACAACAACAACGGAAGACTCTACACCTTTCTAAAAATAACTACAGATTCAGGTCAATGATTTATCTACCGGAGCCTGAAGAATTTAAAGGCAACAATTAAGAAACCTAAGCAAAGGCTGGCAAGCCAACAGAAATGTTTTTTGGGATGACCTCTGCTGCTATTACTTAGTCTCATAGGACAGTTTCAGTTGATTGATTCTGCAGTGTTAAAATGCCTTTTAATTTATATCTCATATACCAGAGAGCCCCAATCTGTTTTTTGTTTGATGTACATGTTTGAAATTTTCAGAATATGCTGGACATGCTCTTCTGGGGTAGCTTGCCCATTCACAAAATGGCAGCTACATGGAACATAGCCATTGATAGCCATTAACTAGTGATCAGAATGAATCAGCCATAACATCTAGACCATTCAACCCACATGAGTCTCCTTCCTATTTCTGCGTACCTTTGTTCTTCTCCTGGCTAGATCAGATGTGGAGAACTATGGCCCCTTTATGATTCGCGGACTTTAACCCCAGAATTCTTGAGCTAGCAAATGGCTGAAATTACCATCATTTTTATTTTCTAAAAGAATTTCTGAAATGCATAGTGGTATTTTGGGCAATGAAGGTAACACTAAAGAGTATCATTTCCAGTTACTGAATATGCCAAAGAAGGGAGCTAGAACAATATGAAACAGGCAAAGCAATTAAACAGTTGCATTTCATTTCACTTTTCAGAGCAGATTCATGTAGATGCATTCTTCAAGACTTAAAACCTCTCTACAAATTATATATTTTCTATTGTGGGTTTTTTTTTTACACACATGCAAACATTCTATCAACTAATCTCAAGATCTGAAATTAATGTCTCCAGATTTCTAAGTAAGTTTGTATGTGCCTTGTGACTTGACTCAAATTATTTTGAGATGATTTGCCTCAAATTATTTTAATTGAAATGTAGGAGATAGTGTATATTATATTTGACCCAACATAGATGACTCAGAATATGCTGGATATGCTCTTCTGGGGTAGCTTGCCCATTCACAAAATGGCAGCTACATGGCCCTATTTTTTTTTTTAAAGGTTGTTGGCTAACTAATCAATTAATACTTTGAGGCAGGGGTGGGAACCAACCGGTATAACACCTGGTTCTGTTGCTCAGCATCAAGCGCACATGTGCGTGCGAGAGTGCAATTTACGACCTGCTGAGCTACCCGGACAGCTGAGCAGCACTTACTGCAAGTGTGCAGCAGGTGGAAAAGCCCTTTTTTCCTGTTTTTTCAACTGCAGCTATGTCGCACAAAGCAGCTGTGGTTGAAAAAGCAGGAAATAAAGGTCAGGTAAGAGCCCAGGTGGGCGGGTGGGCCAAAACAGCCGCAGACATAGAACCGGTTCTATGTATGCTCTCTGCTCTTCAGAACTACCGGTTCTACAGAGGTGGACAGACCACCCCTGGTGGTTTGACAGACACCCCTGGTGGTTCTACAGAGGTGAACAGATGGTAGAATCCCACCCCTGCTTTTTGAGGATACTGTTAGCTGTCTCCATTTAAACTACTGCAGATCTGAAATTAAACTATGTGAGGATTATATATAAACTTCTGGACAAGCATGATAGGGATTAATGTTTATAATTTGATGAACATTTCATAGGAACTTAATAAGACCTTTTCAGCAACTTCATTTGGATTCCCTGCTGAGAGAGATTTATCAAGTTTATTTGTTGATGGCCTGCTGGCAAGCAACAAAAAGTTCGATTTAAAAAGGCATTCCATATGCCAGGTTTCTTGTTTGGTGCTTGGACTCTGTAATTTAATTATGTTTTGATCTAGCTTGCATAATTTCTTTTAAAAATTCCCTTCTATTTGCTTATCTTTTATGGTTAACATTGCTTATGTTTTTCCCTACAACAACACCATCCATGGAGAATTTTTTATTATTATTATGAAACTGTCATAAGGATGAAAGAAAGAAATATTAGGTTTTGTAGAAATGTTTGTAAAACTGGCTTATCATGTATTGGAACCAGTATAAACAGAAGTATTTTATTTTTATTTTTAATACCAGAAAAATTACTCAAACAGATACAGAATGCAATTGTTATCATTTCTATATGTATGCATTTTGATGACATGTCAATAAATAAGCAAAACTTATATCTCTAATCAAATTGATAAAAGTATGTTTGATGATAATGGGAAAATTTTTACATGATCAGCCTTAGACTTGCATTGATAGCTACCCTTCCAAGTACTTCACAGCTGAAGATTTGCCACTTGCAAATCTTAGAAGAAATATTATAACTAGTTGGATCAAATCCTAGCCGAGTCAATTAAAGCCATCCACTAATTTCAGGATTGTATTGCAATTACCTTTGGAGTTCAGACAATCATTCTATATCCCAACTATTGAAGCAGAGCCAAATCATTCTGCTTTTGCTTTTATAACTCTCTTTATCAAATTCAGGAAAGAAACTGTAACCAACGCAAAATGTTATGTTGAAAATCAAAGGTAAAAAGTCTTGATTCTCCTATAATACATGATAATCAGAGAGTGAAACAGAAAATAGGCATGACTGAAAATATCTGTCCCTCATATGAGTGTGTGTAGGTATGGGCAGGGGTGGGATTCAAATTTCTTAACAACTGGTTCTGTGGGTATGGCCTAATTTGTGGGTGTGGGTTGGTGGTCAGATGACTGGGTGGGCATGGCTTGCTGACTGGGTATGGTTTGGTGGTCACGTGACTGGCTGGGCATGCCTTGTATGTAAATATTATAAATATTTATGTAAATATTGATTTTTTTTATTAAAAAAGAGCAACTTTTAAACAATGGTTGCAATGGCTGGGAATTTCAGGAAACTGCATATTCATTTATTATAATATGTATGCCACTTATTCATTGGACAGGCAATTTCACTTCATTTTTTTCTTTTTCTTTTTTTAAATAAAGTTTTATTTGGGTTTTCACACATACAAAATACAACTAAAACGTCTTTTTTGAAAATAGCATGGTCCCGGGTTGAATTTCTTTATACAGACACAAAACTCAATTTCATGCTCCTTTTTGTATTCTATTCCATATCTTATACTATTTTACATTTTCTATATAGTTTTTGCCCTCTTTTAATTTTCTCAATTTTATTTTGATTATCTCATCTCAATTCAAATCATTATATTTATACTTTTGTCTGTTCTGTTTCAATTTCATATTATCTTTTCTCATTAAACAAATTTTCTCCTGTAGTTACTAATTGGAATATGACACCTTTATATTTTTTAATTACATCCATTCAACTCTTATTTAAACTTCAATATATACCTTAAGTTTATGACCTTCAATATAATACATAATACATAACTTCCGATCGAATTCTGCTTGGTACATTCTTATAATACACACTATATTCTTTTTTTTAAAAAAAAAAAGAAAGATTGTAAATATATGTAATTATAAATCCTCATTCCATTCCAGTGCAGTTCTATCATTAATAATCATTAAAATCTTAACATCTTTAACACTTCTTTTCAATTAAATATCATACTTCCTTAAAAACACATATAATCTCCATAATTAATTTTTCCTTTATTTCTCTTCACATATGTTTTATAAATCATTAAATATACCTTTTGTTACATTTATTTATTGACAAGCATTCCACTGAATTACGATAGCTATTTTATCAGACATTTTAATCATACATTGTTTCATATTTTCTAAAATTATTTCTGCTTCTAATATAACCATACTATCTTATGTACCTTTGCAGAATGCCTTTTTCCATTAAGTTTTCACCCATTATCTCTAAATAGGCCCTGTCTCTCTATATTTTGCTTTTGTCCTTTATAACTTCTTTTCCTTTCTTTCTTCCCTCTCATCTTCTCCCTCCCCTTTTTACCCCCTTGTCTCTCTAGTTCTAATTCTCTCTTCTGCATTCCCCTCTTCTGTTGCTTTCTGATTTTATACTTATTTTTCACTCTATTTTTTTTTTGGAGTTGTTTTTCCCAATCTTAAACTTTCCATTCTCTTTCCCCCGCTTTCCTTTTTTTTCCCCTTGTTCCCCCCTTCCCTTGTTCATTAAAGATGGCTTCTTCTTTGTTGCAATCTTCTTGTTCTGCAGGCATTTCTTGTTGTTTCTCATAATTCTCAAATCTCCATTTCTAAAAACTGAAATACGAAGGCAAAAGAACCTCTCCCTTCTTGTACATCTTCTTTGTACTTTTTAAGTTCCATTTTCAGTTTTTCTAAAAGTGGAGCCATTTTAAACAGTTTTAAACAACCACCCGATTGATTTTAGTCATTCAAAACAATAACCAAGAATCCAGATATCATCAAGTAATCCAGATAGTCCTGAGTTATATCTTCTTATTTATATTTCGACTTTCTCTTCCTGGGGTTTTTGTTGTGATATTTCAGTTAGAATGTATCTTTTGGAAGTCTTGTTGAGATTTTGTTGTAAGTTCTTTTTTAATTCCAGGCAGTCCCCTCCCTTCCAGATCCTACTCTTTTATTCTTTTTCTCTCCTTTCCTGTTTTCAAAAGCTTTTAATTATCCAGAAATCTTTATTATCCCATTGAATTTTTTTTCAGCATTAAATGCCTATTGATGTCAAAGTGGAATTTTTTCAAATTTCTTGCTTAAGTCTCTTAGCTGTCAGTATAGGAAAAGGAGAAAACCAAATCTTTTCCCTTATCTCTCTCCTTCGCAGTTTAAAAATCTTCTTAGGGAACAATGTTATTGTTTTTTTTAATAGTTTCAATTCCAGGGTACCTTATTTGTTGCTTTTGCTGTTTGACCCGGTCAACTTTTGCTGTTTGACCCGGTCTTCCTCCTTCCGGTTTGAGCTTCTTCAGCGACAGACCGAAACCTCATCTCTGTGAGGCTTTGATCCGTGCTCGCTGCTGGAGTGCCCCGAGCTGGCTGGTTTCAGGGCTAAGCCACCCCGTAGAGGTGGTGAAGAGGGGGGAGACTGCCAGCAGGGTTGAGGAGAGCCGCATCTCTCCTCCCCAGCTGGCCATTACTCCCTTTCCCGAAGGCGGTTGCAGCGGTGGTCAGAAATGGCCACCACAAAGAAGAACTTGACCGGAAAAGAATGTTCATTTTTTTCTTAATTACTGCAAAAAACATATTCCAGGGCTTTTTATTCTGTAAAGCCATGTAATGCAAACTTTATCTTTTGTGTGTGCCTTCAAGTCAATCCTAACATCTTCCTGGAAACATCCCTGCAGTTTTTTTGGCAAGAGGATTTGCCACTGCCTTCTTCCTGGGGCTAGTGAAACAGTGAGTGGCCCAAAGTCACCCAGCTGGCTTTGGACCTAAGGTGGGATTAGGCACTAGGATAAAGTGGGACTACAATTCAGCCTCCTTGTTTCAAGCCTGATGCCTTAACTACTACACCAAAATGGCTCCTAAGGAATGTATCTGGAGCTTAAACACACAAACAATTTCTTAATATGAAACAACCTGGGGCATATGTTTCTAAAATCTACTTTACATTGGATTTCACAATCTGAAAGACTCTCAACATCCAGGGCAATGGTGAGGGGGGAAGGAAAAATAGAAAAAAAGAAACAAGATTTATATGACTCTCATATAGATGTCAGATTACTTTAATGATGAATAGAAATAGTTTGTAATTTTTTGATTTATAAAACAAGGTTTAATCCCAAATTCTATATTTTTGTGCCTGTCAGACAAGACACACAGATGAGCAGGTGTCTAAGCACCAGGTTATAACAAACATGACCAGATAATATAAGAGAGAGAAAGCATTAAAGAAATAATGAACCTTGGAATTCATGTATCAAGAGAACTCTTACATATGCTACCCTCTTTTATATCAATAATGCAGGATAGATGTTCTAAGAACAGACAATATAACTCAATTTAAAAAGAATATGAAATAAGAATAAAAAAAAATGATACATAAACCTTGAGCAATATAACAAGCAAGCCATGCTACTGCTCCTAAGGCGAATATTCCACCTATATGTTTTATATAATAACCATTAATGCCTGTCAGAAACAGAAGGACATCGTCAACACGCTAACACTGATGCTGCTGTTCACAATGTTCATGATCAGGCCCCAGTTGGAACCCGGAGGCGCCGAAGAAGCCATCGCCGGGGGGTGGGGGGGGAAGGATGTGAGGGAGAGCGGGCAGGTGAAACAGGGAAGGGAGCCTGGGAAGAGGGAGGGCAAGGACAGCTCTCTATGCCCACACAGAGTGCCAGACTAGAGCGGAGGAAAGGGGTCAGTGGGCTGCTTCAAGTACCACCCACCAAAACAAACTCTTCTCTTGCAATCTGGCTCCAACCGCACACATCCTCATTCCCTTGCTCCGTTGGCGCTTCCAGGATGTGACACTCCACCTATGTGTAATTCTTAGCCTTCGCCTTGGTTTTCCCTGGTGACCTACTTGGAGCGATGGTTAGGTCATTTTCCTGATCTTTGCTAGCATCAGCAGCACTAAAAGAAAGTGGCGCTCCCACTCTGCTGCAACCTTTGTAGGCAGCAACTGCCGGCGTTAAGAGGAGTTGCTATGGCAACTTCCCCCTCCCCCTCCTCCTCCCCCCCACTTGCCGCCTCCCTCTCAGCTTCAATTGCACAGGTCCTCATTCCCCTGCTCTGTTGGCACTTCCGGGATGCGAAATCACAGAGGGGGACCTTGCCTAGAGCGGCACAATTGCAATGAGCATTGGACTTGGCCCTGGAGGACTGAAGCTGAGAGGGAGGTGGCAGGTGAGGAGGGGAGAAGCAGGTGGAGGAGGGAAGTTGCCATAACAACTCCTCTTAACACCGGCAGTTGCTGCCTACAAAGGTTGCAGTGGAGTGGGAGCGCCGCTTTCTTTTGGTGCTGCTGATGCTAGCGATGGTCAGGAAAATGACCTGACCATCGCTCTGAATGGGTCGCCAGGGAAGACCAAGGCGAAGGCTAAGAATTCCACATAGGTGGAGCGACACAAGACATGCGGCTGCAGCGGGGCCTTTAGTACCCCCCACCCCACCCCTCCCAAAGCACCTCCACGTGCTGCGATGGCTGGGGTGGTGGGTGCTCATGGCCCTGCTGCTTTAAGCACCTCCATGTGCTTAAGCAGGGCCATGAGCACACACACACACTTTCCCCAGCCTTCCCAAAGCAACTCCATGGGCAGCAGAGGCGGCGCACCTGGCTGCCTCCCATTTGACGGCACTGCTTATGGGCGGCATCTGGGTCCGCCACCTGCCATGTGGTAAGGAGAGCTGGGAGAGCACTGCATGGCAACTTAGCTGCCCAGCCGAGCCCGGGGATGTTGGGAAGTGCAGCTAGGTAGACTGGGTGAGGCCCAGGGAGCCCCGGAGACATTGGGGAAGGCAGTCTTATTTATGAGTAGGCAGATCGGCTCTGGGCTGCTTTTTTCACCTGCTCTTGCTGGGAGAGCCTCTCCTGACAGAGTGAAAAGCTTACAAGGCACCTCTCTTTGGGAAATGGCTCCTGGGCAGCAGACAGAAATGGGTTTCAACCAGGCTGCTTCTCTGCTGCCCAGGAGCGAAAGGCAGGCAGCAATGGCTGACCTGGCGGGCAAAAGCAGGCTGCAGGCATGTCGCGCATGTGCACAATGTTGTGCATGTGCAATAGGGACTGATTGGGCAGGGAACAGAGAAGCAGGTGGAGAAGGGTGGGGCCAGCCAGGGGGGCATTTTACTGGTTCTCCAAACTACTGGGAGCCCTAACATCCGGTTCTATAGAGCCGGACAGAACCGGTAGAATCCCACCCCTGGGTATGGGTGCATATGTGTAAATACTGTATACACATACAAACTTCCCCTTTACCCGTTAATAAGAAATAGCATTTGAGTTTTGTCCTGGGATTTTACCCAGCAAGAAAAGAGTTAAGGTATAAACAATATTTATAGCAAGATAGTATGTCTGGGCTAATGATGGGCTACAAGTCAGTACATTGTTCATAGTATTGCTTTCTAGCTAGATTTTGAGAAGTCATAACAAAGAAAAGTCTTTGATCTTCCTTGATCTATCCCTTTGCCAGAATCTTCTTAAGTACAGAAAATGGAGGGAAAAAGTGAACAGTCCTTTTAAAAAAAAAATACTGTAAGACTTTTGCATTTACAATCCCACAAATACTGCTGGGAGAAGGACACTTAATTGATCTTGCATTGATCACAGAACTGGCTATGAATTATTTAGTTTAAAGACTTGAAATTCAGCCTAGTCAAAATCAATATTTCTTCACTTTCTCTCCCTGCACTGGGGCTGTTAGAGGCCCAGATTTCTTCAGCAAGGTTTAGATATGAACTTTGGGGACTCTATATATACTCCACACCACAAAAAAGAGATTTGTTCCCAGAGAAGAGTCCAAGAAGAATTGTTGGTTTCTCTGACTGACAAATGCATTCCAGTGCCAAAGGAGATCTGTCTCCTGGTTGAAGAAAGCCTGGTCAGATAGGGATCATGGAGGCACACTGACAGCTCCATTAGAGCATGTAATCTCTAGTTGCTGAAGCAACAGCTGCAGTCACAAAAATGTAAAAGCAGTGATGAAGGACCAAAGTATTTTGTTCCTATGGTGACCAGGAAAATGCTTATGGAAAGCCCATAGGAGAAATACGATGGCATCAACGCCTTCCAGTCATATTTCTAAACCACTCAAACTGATAAGCATACATTAAATAAAAATATAATTTTAGTTTTACATAAATATTTGTATCCAACCCTTCTGTGGTTGGACCATTCAGAACTATAGCAATAGCATTTAGACTTATATACCGCTTCACAGTGCTTTACAGTCCTCTCTAAGAGGTTTACAAAGTTAATATATTGCGCCCAATAATCTGGGTCCACATTTTACCAACCTTGGAAGGATAGCAGGCTGAGTCAACCTTGAGCTGCTTAGAATTGAACTCCTGGAGTTAGCCCTGCAGTACTGTATTCTAACCACTGCAGCACCACGGCTCTTATATATCCTTAATTAGTTTTTCTTGTTTAAAACCATTCAGGTTACTATCCACATCTGCATAAAAATTATGCATGGTTTGACAAAATAGATGGAAACAAATTTTTGTCACATTCCAGTAAGAATGTGACAAAAGAGAGAATGTTGAAAGATTCCGGACACAATAATGGAAGAACCTTTTCACATGACACATACTGGTAGTTAAACTTTAGGATTTAGTAGCATAAATGTACAACTTCAACATCTTTTAAAGGATAATAGATTGTTTTTAAAAATGCCTAATACAAGATATTTGTTATTTTGTGACATTTCTTACATATCTTCTATATAGCTCCTTAAATTACAGTGTCTATTTCTCTGCTTTTTCAAAAAATAACCAGCTTACAAACTACTTTTAGTCAAAGCCATGCTGATTTTGCAATCTGCTCATTAATATGAGAAGGAAATAGGCCAGTTAATTCCACACAAAAAGTGGAGTCCACTATTTTTGCATCAAAGAAGCAGGCACACAGCAAAGTTGTTCCCTGTCTTCTCTAAATGTTCATAAGTTGTTTATCATTTACATTTTTAAAAAATCATTAGCTGTAAAAGAAATGATAATTGTAGAACGTAAACTAGAGCAGTGAGATCTGCCACCAATGTAAGGGATGAAGCTGTATCAGACTCTCATCTATCCTGTTTAACATCTATATGAGATCACTGGTAGAAGTCATCCAATGGCATGGATGAGGCATCATCAATATGCTGATGATACCTAGCTCTACATTTCAATTCTTGGATGACTAAATGAAGCTGTCAAAGTCTTGTCCCCATGTTTGGAGGTTGTGAGGGCCTGAATGTGGAGAAACAAACATAGATTCCATCCTGGCAAGACTGAGTAGCTAGACTACATGATCACAATGATTTCCTATCTTGTCCTGGGTGGAGTAGGACTTCCCCATTTGGAACGGGTGTGCACTTTGGTTTTCCTGGACTTGCAGCTCTGATGAAAGACCAAGGGGCAGCTACAACCAAAATTGTCTCCTCATCTTGTAGGCCAGTTGTGAGGAAGAGCAGAATTAGACTTGCAAGATGCTGTTATTGCAGACTATCTCAATAAATTATGGTTCTGATCTTCCTGTAGAATGTATTTCCTGATCTGCCATGCCTCAATCTTTCAAATAGGGCTGTGCCTCTCCTCCACCATCTCATACATCCAGAGATTTAGGAGAGAGTGAGCCTGAGTCTCTTTTAAATGTTGTCTACCTTCTCGCTAAGTCAGCAGGCTAAGACCCTGAGCTTGTCGATCAGAAAAGTCAGCAGTTTGGTGGTTCGAATTTCTAGCGCCGCATAACAGAGTGAACTCCCATTACTTGTCCCAGCTTCTGCCAACCTAGCAGTTCGAAAGCATGTAAAAATGCAAGTAGAAAAATAGGGACCACTTTGGTGGGAAGGTAACAGCATTCTGTGTGCCTTCAACATTTAGTCATGCCAGCCACATGACCACAGAGATGTCTTCGGACAGTGCTGGCTTTGTAACGGAGATGAGCACTGGCTCCTAGAGCTGGAAATGTCTAGCATGTATGTGCAAGGGGAACCTTTACCGTCTCGCTTCGGCTGCTTGCAAATGGGGTACTTTAAATCTCAAGATTTAAAGAATGCTTCTGGTCTCCTTGTTTTTGCAATGGTTTTTTTTTTGGGGGAGAGGAATATTTGCTTTGAGGCTGCCTTCCTGCTTCTCTCTACCAACTGAAGGTACTGGTTACATTGAGGGTGCAGTAACTGTTATAGAAAAACACAGTTTAAGCCTAAGAAAAAAAGGAAAGTGTTAAAAAGAAACTCAAACGGGCTCCATCCTAATTCCTTGGGGTACAAGGAAAAAGAAGGGGAAAATACAGTCTAGCTTTTAAGATTCTGTTACTATCAATAAAGCATAGTTTCTTGTGGAATCTGTTGCTATGGAGTCAAGTAGCCTTATGTAAACTTGATAGATTAAATAAATAAATAGATAGATAACCACCATGAATAACAAACTCAGGTCAATGGCATTGACATTATCATCTTAATTAATGAATATTTTGGATGAATCATTTCCATAAATCTGTAGTAAATGAACCAAGATACTATTCAAACTTCTTACAAATATTTAAGGTATGTTATTGCTACTGAGATGGCCTGACTAATTATGAAAATATTAATCAAAAAAGAAATCTCCCCATATAGCTACCTTCAACTGAGTAAATGACTAGCTACCATGTTTTCCCCCAAAATAACACCCATCATGAAAATAAGCCCTAGCCTGATTTTTAGGGTAGGCTTAATATAAGCCTTACTCCAAAAATAAGCCCAGGGTGATGGACTTTGCCAGAACAAGTGGCAGCAACTGCACAGGGGCAGATAGTGTCCAGAAACAGGCCCTTGGCACAGCATAGAAAAACCAAAGCACAGAGGCAGAGGTGGAGAGGAGACAGGCAATCTGGGTGTGCTGTGCAACTGCCTGGCTCATGGGAGGCAACTGCCTGGCTCATGTGATCCTGACCCCTCATGTGGGCACTTGCCCAGCAGAGGTGGCAAGCTGAGAGATTATGGGATGTAGTGGGAATTGGAATCGTCTGCCTCCCCCCTGTATTTCTACCTCCACCTGGCTCTGCTGCACACTTCTCACCCAGAGGGAGATGAAGCTTCATCTTCTTGAAAATGGATGACTTGAAATGGAGCTAATTGCACCATTTCACAGCATCCCATTTGGAAGCAGATGAAGCTTCAATTCTCCATCATTAATCCGCCTTAGGAAAAATGTGTTTGGGCACTATGGGCCGCTTGGGAATGGAGCAAAATAGATGCCCAAACACTTTTCACCCAGAGGGAGACAAAGCTTTATCTGCTTGCAAATGGGGAGCTTTGAAATGGAGTGATTAGCTCCATTTCAAAGCGTCCCATTTTGAAGCAGATGAAACTTTGAGTCTCCCTCGTTTCTCCTTCTGGGGTGAAAAGTGTGTCTGCCCTGGGAAACCCTGTAAACCATTGTGGCTGTGGACAATCAGATAGTGGGAGGGAGACCTAATGGGTCTTTTGGTCCAAACAAATATAAGACCTTGTCTTATTTTGGGGGAAACACAGTAGCACTTTCATCCTCTTTGTTTTTGTTTCAATGAGTCTTCAATCTCATCTAGACATAGCAAGGTTTGGTTCCACAAATATTGTCCACCACAGTTTGGGAAAAGACCTGGAAACCAATGGGGACAAATGGTATTAGATCAGAACTTTGTGCATCAGGGTAAATCCAGGATAATGCTGAATGGATCTCGAGTGAAACCAAAGTACTGTTTGCTATAATACAGAAATGATAGAAATCAACAAGAGTTTGAGCAGAATATAATAATAATAATAATAATAATAATAATAATAATAATAATAATAATAATAATAATAATAATAATAATACTTTATTTGCGGTCACAGACCAAAACACAAGTACAACAAAAGAAGAACATGGGAAAATTAGTCATGAACAATTGGTCACCAAAAACTTGACTAAGGAGAATTACAGTGTTCTCCTCTGATGGTTACAGCTCTTAAAAAAAATTTGGAAACCTGAGAAGTGATGTATGAGGAGCCATCCCTAGACCAGTGATCCCCAACCTTTTCGCGCCGCGGCCCGGTTCCGGCATCAGCTGGGCGCCGCGGCCTGGTACCGGCGTCAACTGGGCGCCGCCATCTTTTTGATGAAAAAGTGCTTCGGTGGCGTCACCGGAAGCACTTTTTCGTCAAAAGATGGCGGCGTAAGCGCTCGTGAGCTTTTTCGGGTAGAAATGGCTTTCTACCCGAAAAGCTCACCGAGCGCTGGCGCCATCTTTTTGATGAAAAAGTGCTTCCGGTGAGCTTTCTACCGGAAAAGCTCACGGAAGCACTTTTTACCAAAAAGATGGCGGCGCCAGCAACCAGCGCCCGTTAAGGCTTGTTCCGCGGCCCGGTACCGGTCCACAGACCGGCGGTTGGGGACCCCTGCCCTAGACAATATAAGAACAAATTACTAACATTGGGTCTAGAAGAGTCTGTTTCAAGGAGAGACAGTAACTTAGATCTGCCTGTGTTATACATAGGGCAATATAAAAGGACATGCTCCACAGTTTCAACCTCAGCTCTGTCACAGGGGCATAGCCACTTGTTAATCATGAGCCTCCTAAATTGCCCATCCAGTAGTGCTGAGGGCAAGACATTAAAGTGAGCTAGGGAGAAAGCTCTTCTATACTTGGGAATGGTTAGAGTGTAAAATTAGGAAGCCATCCTCAGTCTGTAATTATTAAATTGGCTGAAGATCAGAGGGGAGCAAGTTTTGTTAGCTCTGGCTCATAGATATTGCAAGTCAATGTCCACAAGCCATTGGACTACCCTACATTGGGTGTCCTTAAGGCCATAATCTCCCAGGGCATCCCCCGTAAAACCTAGCAGGTATAATTTCTTTGTCAGCTCCCTCTCCCAACGAGAAATATGAAAGTCAGCAAACGCCAGGGAGAGGTAGCTACCAGGAACTGCCAGAAAGAGCACCCGAAACCACCATTTAAAGGTGTTAATCCACGCCATACATTCAACTGATCGAGTGCCCAGTTCCAGGTACATTGGAGCAAAACCAACACAAGGAGGAAGACCCAGAAGTTTTCTAAGAAAGACAGCCTGGGTTCTTTCAATACAATCCTTGAAGCCCCATATCCATATGGGAATTCTGTAGAGTTTGAGCCAAAGTTTTGGCTTTGTAAATATGCAGAGCAGAAGGAATAAACTGGCCTCCTTGGGTATAAAAAAATCTTAAAATCTTCTGGTGACTACAGGAGGCCGAATTCAGCACCTGGGTTCGATGTCTAGTCCAAGCACTGGTGTTCTGAAATTGAATACCTAAATACTTAACAGCATTACCATTGATAGCCCAGTTATACAATTTCCGGGCTCTAGAGAACACCAGTACTTTGGATTTGTCATAATTAATGGAAAAGTGGTTCTCAGCACAGAAGGAGCCAAATGCAGAAAGTAATCTTTTCAGACCTGGCCTTGACAATGAAAGGAGGGCCACATCATCAGCATAAAGGAGATGTGGGATCTTTGTAGTTGACAGCTTTGGGGCGTGGGACTCAATGTGTCCAATGTGAAAGGCCAAGTCAGATAAGCCAAAAAGAAAATCGTACGCCTATCCACAACCTAAAGAGAAGATAATCCCCACCAATGAACCACAAGACTCCTGCACATGCCTTAAATGCTACAAAAATCTAAAGGACAATGAAAACTCCATCAAATGTTCTCTGTGTAAAAAATACACTCATCATGACTGCTTGGGATTACCTGAGCAAATGATTCAATACCTAGAATCATCCAATGAGTTTCCATATTTCTGCAAATCATGCAGACCCAAACTGGATCTGTCTGTAAGAGTTGATACCATCGAAACCATTAAAACATCCCTCAACACCATAGTAGCATCCCTGGACGCCGTAAAAGAAAGAATATCCAACCTTGAAAAAAAAGACACAACGCAAAAACCTGAACATCCAATAGATACAAACCACATCTCTACCCAACAACCACAATCCAATCCAAAACCCAATCCACAAATAAACACAACCCAGACAAATATTGACATCCCAATCCCCATCAAAGAAGCCGTTGAGCGTGAACGGAAATGTCCAAACGCCATCTTATTTGGTCTAGAAGACATCAATGTCAATGATGACATCACAACTGTCCAAAACATCATCAGAGATTATCAAGCATCAACCATCTCCGCTGATGAAATACTTGACATTTCCCGCATCGACCGAGAGCTCATAAATAGAGACGGCTCTGTGGCCCCACGCTTGTGCAGGGTCATTTGCAAAAATGAATCAAGCAAACGTAAATTCATTTATACTATAAACTCACTCGCCAAAACCAACACCAACCATAAGAACCTCCGTTGCCGCCCTGACCTAACCATACAGCAACGTGCCCGCTCCCGTGTACTCCGCATCGAACTCAAAAACCGTCTAGACAATGGAGAGAAGGACCTGTACATTGACTACCATGCTGACTGTATCAAAAGTAAGCCACGCAACCCAATACTCAGCTTTTACCCTCAACCATAACCCTACCTCAACCGATCCACCATCACACAAGACTAGGCATGCACGCCCCCAACTACCTCAATTCCAACTACTGCCGGCCTCAAATGCAAACTACTCAATGCAAGAAGCCTCGTGAATAAAATACCTGAATTTCTCATCCTCCTAAATATGGCTAACTTCGACATTATATTTGTCTGTGAAACATGGCTCAATGCATCTCTCCCTGACTCCATTACCACAGTAAGAGACTATCATGTTTACCGTTCAGATCGTGAAAATCGTCGAGGAGGTGGTGTTGCTATATTCTATAAAAATCCTTACATCTAAAAAATATCCAAGTTACCCAGGAGCTTGCCCTTCCTGAAACCATCATCTGTGAACTATCCTTAAATATCACAATTCGATTCTTACTATGTTACAGAGCACCTGATTATGACATCGAACATGTAAACAAGCTAAATATATTACTAACATGGGCTGCATCCTGCCCATACCCTTTTATCCTTCTTGGTGATTTCAATCTACCTCATATTGACTGGACCCTAAATGACTGTACAACTGAAATCATACACACAACCTTCTATAATGCTATTACAAATCTGGGACTGGAACAACTAGTAACCAACAACACTAGACTAAACAACTGCCTCGATCTCATCTTCTGCAATAGTTTGAATTTAATTTACGGAATACAAACTAAAGAACCCTTTTCCAGTAGTGACCACAATATGATTGACTTTTGTCTCAACATACATCCACACAAAAATCACCTCAGTATTTGTAAACAGCAATGGATCATGCCCAGTATTTCCTAGCCGTACCACAGATAACAACAATGATCTAATACATATCGATTTCACAGAAGACAATGTTGAAAAATCACTTCGCAATCTAAAACCATCTCTATCTATTGGACCGGATGGAATATGTGCCTACTTCTTAAGAAAGCTATCCACTGCCATAGCCAAACCTCTAAGCATAATCTTTGAAAAATCTTTCAGGACCAGCTCCTTGCCTAACCTATGGTCACAAGCCACTGTCATCCCCATCTTCAAAAAGGGAGACCCAAGCCTAGTTGAAAATTACAGACCAATCTCCTTATGCTGCGTCACCTGTAAAGTCATGGAATCAATTATTAACCAATCCATCATCCTCCACTTAGAGACAAACAACCTACTCTCCAATAAACAATTTGGTTTCAGAAAAAAACTATCCTGTAATCTGCAACTCTTACACTGCAAAAACATATGGACGACACCACTCGACCAGGGCAAAGCAATAGATGCAATCTACATAGACTTCTGTAAAGCCTTTGATTCAGTGGTACACGACAAACTACTCCTAAAAATAAAATCCTATGGTATCTCTGGACAACTGAATAACTGGATAGAAGCATTCCTGTCAAACAGACAACAAATGGTCAAAATCGGGAGCGTCCTATCAAATCCAGTACCTGTCAATAGTGGTGTCCCCCAGGGCAGTGTTCTAGGACCAACTCTCTTCATACTCTACATAAATGACCTCTGCGATCATATTAAGAGCAATTGCGTTCTTTTCGCTGATGATGTAAAGCTGTTCAATACCACAGACAATACTGCTACCCTTCAAAAAGATCTCACTATGTATCTGAATGGTCAAACAAATGGCAACTTCAAATCTCAACAAATAAATGCTCTGTCTTACATATTGGCAAAAAAATCAGAAAATAAAATACAAGCTGAATAGTCAAGAACTTGTTGATGACCCAAGCTCTGTAAAGGACCTTGGAATACTCATCTCTAATGATCTAAGTGCTAGAGCCCACTGCAACTACATAGCCAAAAAGGCATTAAGAGTTGTTAACCTAATCCTACGTAGCTTTTTCTCTGGTAATATCACACTACTAACCAGAGCATACAAAACATTTGCTAGACCAATACTCGAATACAGTTCATCAGTCTGGAACCCTCATTACGTATCTGATATTAGCACAATTGAGAAAGTCCAGAAATATTTCACAAGGAGAGTTCTCCACTCTTCTACTCGTTGTAGAATACCTTATGCCACCAGACTTGAAATTCTAGAACTAGAAAACCTTGAATTACGCGTCTTCGGTCTGACTTAAGCATGGTATATAAAATCATACATTGCAATGTCCTACCTGTCAATGAATACTTCAGCTTCAACCATAACAACACAAGAGCACACAATAGATACAAACTCAAAGTAAACCGCACCAAACTTGATTGCAGGAAATACGACTTCAGCAACAGAGTGGTCAACGTCTGGAATACTCTACCCGACTCTGTAGTCTCTTCCCCAAACCCCAAAAACTTTAACCTTAGACTGTCTACTATTGACCTCACCCCCTTCCTAAGAGGTCTGTAGGGGGCGTGCATAAGTGCACCAACATGCCTACCGTCCCTGTCCTATTGTTTCTCTTATTCTTTTATGTTTCTTATATGTACCCATTTCATGTATTCACAACTATGTATACGCTTATACTTATTATCTTGTAAACAATTGGCAAATCAAATAAATAAATAAAATAAAAATAAGAATAAATTAAACAAAAGAGGAGCCAGAACACAACCCTGCCTTACTCCATTCTTAATCAGGATAGGATTTGAAAGTTCTTCCTGCAAACCACACCTGACCTGACTAGAGGTCTGGTTGTACAAGAATCTAATTAGAAACAGAAGACGTCTATCGATAGAACTTTTGAGCAGTTTTGACCACAACAGTCCCCTAGGGACTGAGTCAAATGCTGACTTTAGGTCGATAAAAGCAGTAAAAAGTTTGCCACCTGGTATGGTAGTATATTTATCGACCAGGTGCACTAAGACAAAGCAGTGGTCCAGTGTGGCACAGCCCACTTTAAACCCAATCTGTTCAGCACCAATAATATTAGACTCCTCAACCCAAGTGAGGAGTCTATATTGGAGATATTTAGCATACAGTTTTCCAATTATGGAGAGCAGGCTTATGGGGCGATAGTCGGCTGGGTTGTTCCTATTTCCTTGTTTAAAAACTGGAACAATAATTGCTAAGCTCCAGGAGGTAAGGATCCTGCCAGAGGTATTGATATGAATGAAGAGTCTTGTTAAGAGAGGAATCCACCACTCAGGATTGGATTTTAGCAAATCAGGGGGTATAGCATCAGGGCCAGGGGCTTTGCCTGACTTGAGTTTGGAGATAAACTCGGTAATCTCAGCATGAGTCACGGGTTGCCAGTCAGGAACTGCAGGAGACAGCTGTGGCCCAAGCATGGTCGAACTTGTTGATACCTGGAAAATTGCGAAGAAATGGTTTTCCCAATCTCTGTTGGAAATACAGCAGAGGGGGAGTTCTTGATGACCCAGCAAGGAGCTGGCAACAATTTGCCAAAATAATTGAGTGTTCTTCTGCTGAATGGAGAGGAGAAGTAGATCCCACTTCTCTCTCTCTTTAGCTTTCTTTTTCTTAGCAATTAGTCCTTTATACTCCCGCTTCAAGTGATAGTAGTCCTCTGGTGGGCATTTATCCCCTCGATTACAATAGAGCAGGTAAACCCGATTAACCTGGTTCCTGAGCATCAGACAGTCTTTTTCAAATCAAGAATTACTTCTTGAATGATATGGATCTCTCGGCCTACAGACGGCTCCTAGCTCCCTTTGAACACTATTAATTAGTGATTCAAAGGCCGAGATTGTCCCTAGGCCACTACTTGTTAGGGCCTGATTGTATAGGCTGTGACACTCCGGAGATGATAAAAAGGAGTTGAACTTTCTTTCAGTATTAGAAGACCATTTGATCCTCCTTGTATACGAGGCCACATAGGGATCTAATATCTGGGGACTCCTAGGAAGATGTATATTTGAGGAAAGCCCAATGATTGTAACCAGGGGGTAGTGGTCACTCTCCGTAAGGCAGTCCACATAGAAAGCACAAACTGCCTTTCTAAGAAGCTGGGATACCAGCACAAAATCAATAACACTACTCCCACGTGAGGAACTAAAAGTAAACTCACCAGCTAGATCACCTAGGGTACTCCCATTAAGAATCATCTTATTGTGTTGGGCTGCTAAAAGGGCTAACTGAATGCCAGCAAAATTTGTTAATTCATCCTTAGAATGTCTGGCTGAAATCAGATGTCCTATGGCCTGGAGGGTTTCTTGGGAATAGAGTGCCTCAATCGATGGGGGAACTTGGACTCCCAATTGGACATTAAAGTCACCCCCTATAAGGATGTACAGCACTGGGAATTTAGTTTCCATACAAGTAATGTAATTCTCCAGCATGCCGCATTGAACCTTAGTATCAGCTTGCCTCATCGTTGGGGGAAGATAAACGTTGAACATTAACAGTTTGCTGTGTCCTCTCTTAATTAGGAGCGCCATAGCTAAAGAGCCACAGGGGGACAGCTCCACTGTCTCCACTTTCAAAGAAGTAGAGACCAAGCAAGCTAGACCACCCTTAGGCCTTCCTGTTGTAGATTGTCTGGTGGCGGCCAAGGAAATGACCGTAAACCCTGTAAGGGATATCTTATCGCATGCCCAGGTCTCCTGAAGCAGGACCACATCAAGTGAGTGAATATAGTTGGTGAATTCTGTGGTACCACACCTTTTCCCCCAACCTGCTATGTTCCACGAAAGGCACTTAAGTGTGCAGGAGGGGGGGGGGGTTGCCAGATTTAATAGTCATTCTGTGTGATTAATTTTTCCCAGAGCACCCTTCGGATCTGAAAAGATACACCCGTTGTTAAGTGGCAGGGTCATCCTCTTAGGAGGCAAAGGCAGGGAAGGAGGGAGAGGAGGCGAGCCTTGTTCATGGGGCTGTAGGGCTCTAAGCGCACTCCAGTTCATACTTGTGGCATTAATTAGTTGCTTAGCTGGCAAGTATTCAGCAGCATCAACAGACGGAGTTTGAAGTAGCCCTGGATCTTCAAATTTATGAATTAGACATTCTGGAGAGAGCGCCAAGGGAGCTTCCATTAGTAAATCAGTATAGACTCCCAGAAGTCCAAGGGAATCCTTATCAGGTAGTGAAAGACTGCAGAGCTTGGATTTGACTGCATCCAGACGCTTTATGATTTGGGCCCTTTCTGATTGTGGAAGCGCACAAAAGGAGTTGAAGAGCTGTGTCTCCTCCTGGTTCCAGAAATTGTCTTGACATAAGTCAGTCTCATAAATAGATGGAATCCCAGAGGCACTGACCTGGGGCTTATTTACTAAGGAACCTTGGGTGCCCTGGACTGGTGTCGCTTCCTTTGGGGCCATTTCTTCCCAGCTGATCAAATCAAGGGAAGCTTCCTGGTAAGATGTTACTCATTACAGGGGGTTAATTTGACCGGTTGTAAGAGGAACAATCAAGCTACTATCTGAGAGGATGCCAACTGGAGGTTTTGCGGGATTAGGTGTATAATTAGTACGTGATGTAGTATCCAAGATGGCATTCAAGGTTGGCACATTAATATGTGCTGCTGAGGATCTTTTGGGGCAATAAATCTCCTGCCACTCACAAATTGTCAATTACTCAAGAGTGGCTTAATCGACATATCTTTGAAGACTCTTCTTGGCAGAATGCCGAAGGATCTTAACAGGGCTCCTCTTCTGAAAAATAGTTTTGGGGTGTTGGAGTTGTCAAAACTGAGTAGTACTCTAGTGCAGTATTCAGGAGAGGGTAAAAGTTCAACCTTCTTAAAATCATCATCTTTTAGCCCCAATAACTGTAATATATGGCCCCTCGCCAGCTGTGTTGAACCCCAGAGAGGTAAGTTGCCATTAATGGGATTAATGATGAGGGCCACCTGTTTTGACTGTAAGACCAGGTGACTGTTTGCGTCAAAAGATGTAAAGTTCGAACTATTGGTAGGATTACATTGGCCAGTGCTTTTGCTGAGGCTTGGCAGGGAGAACCCTGCCGCCGCATCAGGCTGCCGAGCGGTCAACCCAGGGCTCCCATTGGTAGTCCAGGAAACTAAGTAGTTTAAAGCACTTATTATTTTATCAAGCTGGAGCTGAATGCTCGCTGTAGTTTCTGCAACCAAGAAACATTGCTGAGCCAAAAGTTCTGTAAGGGTGGGCTCATTGAAGGATTGGTTGGGGGCCGTAGTTTTAGATAAGCCTTTGTTCTCAACTCAGGGGACGACGCCCTCAACCATCGGAAGATCGCGACAACCGGCAGCAGCCAGACAAAAGGGAGCAGGAACTTTCAAACCGAGAGGCTGAACTAAAACAAAGTCCTCAATCTTGGATTACTTCAGAGAAGGTTGAGGAACCAAGTCAGTGAGAGATCTGCACCTTTTCCTTGTCTTCATTATATTAAGTAGCACAATAGAGGGGGAGCTGTGTAATATAGCATAGAGTCTAGTCACTGAAACAAGTCCTAAATCCAGAGGAAAAGGAATTGGGAGTTGAGAAGAAACGAGTCCTAATGCAAACAATGGCAGAGCTCTTCACAAGTATACCAAGAATCCTGCCCTCCCGACAGAGCAGGGAACATGAGTAAATAAAAATGATAAATAATAAAAATAATGAGTAAAAATAGAATAAATCAGATAAGAGAAATCACATCAAAGCTAGGCATTGCTAGACTTCCAGCTAAAGGAATAACATCTTTAGAACAACAACAACAAAGAAGCATCAAGGCCCTCCTATAGCTGAGGCCCAGCTTGGGCTTTTTTAAAAAAAAATACAGCTAAACCATAGCTGAAATATAACTAAAAGTGGATTAGTGATCACACTGCAAAAATTTCAAAAATGTAAAGGGTTTAAAAATAAAAATAAAAATTTTAAGACTAAGATAAGTCTTAGATAAGTCTTAGATAAAAATTTGAAGACTAAGATAAACGGTAAGATGGCGGCGCCCAACTAGGAAGGTGAGGCTCTCTCTCCTGGAGCACTATCACCCTATAAAGCCACCGCCTGCACCAGAAATCACCTTCAAAGCTGCCACCTGCGCCAGAAACCGTGAGTAAACTGGAACCCACCCCAAAAATAAAAATAAAAAACGCTGGATTCAAGCCCTGGAGCCCTTATCAAGCCAGCGGAGCTCCTGCTAGCAGCAGCGCTGAATTCCAAAAACGTAACAACACTGAATTCCAGAGCCCTCCCCAGAGAAGCAGAGCTCCTTCCCTCGATCCCTATTAACCACACCGGTGGAACTCAAGCGAGCTGGAGCCAGTGGAGCACAAACAACGCACCTTCATTTAAATCCCACACACAGCTAATCGGAGAATCTTCCACGCCAGACAACGTGTCTCATTTCAAATCCCCCAGACAAGTTTCCCGGAGCCAGTGGATAGCTGGCAGGGACAAACAAAGAGGGAGGAGAGAGAGACCAAGACTTGAGGAGAAGCTGAGAGAGATAAGAGCCTGGACGAGCTGTAATTTATGAGTGTGTGATTCGGACACTTACAGAGAGACCGATTCTGAGCCATTCAATGAGCTGTGACTGGTGGACAGTGTGATTTTAAGCTGCAGAGAAAGAGACGGAACTGACAGAGGGTGTGATTCTGAACGGCTGTTAATTATGGAGAACTGAGGTCCATTAAATCACCAAAAATCAATCACTTTGAAGCCATTTCAAACAATAAGAAACCACATGCCTTCCACATCTACCTCACCAAGATCAATCCTAGTAGAAAATCACTCCAATTTCTGCAGTGGAATTTTCCTTGGAAAGTCGAACTCTAAGAAGGAAAATAGCTGCGATTAACTCTGGCATTACTACCAGATTTAGTTGGAAGTAAATGACAAATCGGATAAGTAAACCCAAGCCACGTGACTGTATTTTCTCCTACTACTCAACTTGAACAGCTTAGGAAAGTTTTTCACTGTTTCAAAAACCCTTTGAGCATCGTATTACAGTCTTGTTTACAGAGTAATAGCAATCTACTATTACAAAGAGCAACAATTTCCTCTCAGTCAACAACAGCATTAACCCTTTCCTTGCAGACTCTTAATACTACCTCATTACTTTAATCAAACACTGATTAACTCAATACCTCAAAACTTACAACTTTTCTACCTCATCACCTATATCTACGGTTAGATAATCAATTTCTATAAAATATTTTATTAATGGTTCAATTGATTTATGGTCCTAATTGATTAGTGTGACTAGAGTGTTTAGTGCAAATAGTGTTATTACTGACTAGTTGAAAAGATCAATATGCATGTAATTTTAATTGAATAGTAAAATCAATGATTTAGTGAATTTAAATGAACAGTGTGATTAATGATTAGTGTAATTAATTGATTAGTGTTTAGAATATTTAATTGATTAGGCTGATTGTTGCCCAGAAATATTATCTGACTAGAGAGATTACTGCAATTGATGATTGATTGGTGTGATATTGTTCCATTAATTAATTTAATCAACGTACCATCTTAACAAACCTACCATGACAAGAAAAAATCCTATGCCAAAGCACTACCTACAGAGAACATAATCCCCACCAATGATCCACAAGACTCCTGCACATGCCTTAAATGCTACAAAAATCTAAAGGATAATGAAAACTCCATCAAATGTTCTCTGTGTAAGAAATACACTCATCATGACTGCTTGGGATTAACCGAGCAATTTATTCAATACCTGGAATCATCCAATGAGTTTCCATATTACTGCAATTCATGCAAACCCAAACTGGATCTGTTGGAAAGAATTGATACCATTGAAACCATAGTAGCATCCCTGGACGCATGCAAACCCAAACTGGATCTGTTGGAAAGAATTGATACCATTGAAACCATAGTAGCATCCCTGGACACCGTAAAAGAAAGAATATCCAACCTTGAAAAAAAAAAACAACGCAAAAACCTGAACTTCCAATAGCTACAAACCACATCCCTACCCAACAACCACAACCCAATCCAAAACCCAATCCACAAATAAACACAACCCAGACAAATATTGATATCCCAATCCTCATCAGAGAAGCTGTTGAGCGTGAACGGAAACGTCCAAACGCCATCTTATTTGGTCTAGAGGTCACCAATAACAATGATGACATCACAACTGTCCGAAACATCATCAGGGATTATCAAGCATCAACCATCTCCGCTGATGAAATACTTGACATTTCACGCATTGGCCGAGAGCTCAATAACAGTGACGGCTCTGTAGCCCCACGCTTGTGCAGAGTCATTTGCAAAAATGAAACAAGCAAACGTAAATTCATTTATACTATAAACTCACTCGCCAAAACCAACACCAACCATAAGAACCTCCGTTTGCCGCCTGACCTAACCATACAGCAACGTGCCCGCTCCCGTACTCCGCATTGAACTCAAAAACCGTCTAGACAATGGAGAGAAGGACCTGTACATTGACTACCATGCTGAATGTATCAAAAGTAAGCCACGCAACCCAATACTCAGCTTTTAACCTCAACCACAACCCTACCTCAACCGATCCACCATCACCCAAGACTAGGCACGCACGCCCCAACTACCTCAATTCCAACTACTGCCAGCCTCAAATGCAAACTACTCAATGCAAGAAGCCTCATGAATAAAATACCTGAATTTCTCATCCTCCTAAATATGGCTAACTTTGACATTATATTTGTCTGTGAAACATGGCTCAATGCATCTCTCCCCGACTCCATTACCACAGTAAGAGACTATCATGTTTACCGATCAGATCGTGAAAATCGTCGAGGAGGTGGTGTTGCTATCTTCTATAAAAATCCTTACATCTAAAAATATCCAAGTTACCCAGGAGCTTGCTCTTCCTGAAACCATCATCTGTGAACTATCCTTAAATATCACAATTCGATTCTTACTATGTTACAGAGCACCTGATTATGACATCGAACATGTAAACAAGCTAAATACATTACTAACATGGGCTGCATCCTGCCCATACCCTTTTATCTTTCTTGGTGATTTCAATCTACCTCATATTGACTGGACCCTAAATGATTGTACAACTGAAATCATACACACAACCTTCTACAATGCTATTACAAATCTGGGACTGGAACAACTAGTAACCAACAACACTAGACTAAACAACTGCCTCGATCTCATCTTCTGCAATAGTTTGAATTTAATTTACGGAATACAAACTAAAGAACCCTTTCCAGTAGTGACCACAATATGATTGACTTTTGTCTCAACATACGTCCACACAAAAATCACCACAATGATGTAATTCCCAATTGTAACTTCAAAAAGGCAACTATGATCTTATACACAACGATCTCTCATCCCTTGATTGGCAATCTCTATTCACTGGATGCAATACTGTTGAAGACCATTACAACATATTTTTACTTGAAGTCAAAAGAGTCATCAAACTATATGTACCAACAACAACTCCCAAAACAAAACAAAAAAGCAGATTACCCATATCAATAAGGAAACTTCAATCCAAAAGAGATCACTCTGGCGGAAAAACAAATCTGGTCACGTTGCCAATTTCAAAAACCGATACAAAAATTTATGCCACCAGATAAAGACCGAATGCACCAATTATCACATTAAACAAGAGGAAAACCTTCTAAGCACCAATTCCACCCGTGCTTTTTACAATTTTGTAAACAACAAACTAAAAGACTCAAGGTCCATCCCTCCCTTGATAGGACCTGATGGTAAAGACTGCAACGACGACACCATTAAAGCCAACATCTTTAACACATTCTTCGGCTCAGTATTTGTAAACAGCAATGGATCATGCCCAGTATTTCCTAGCCGTACCACAGATAACAACAATGATCTAATACATATCGATTTCACAGAAGACAATGTTGAAAAAGCACTACGCAACCTAAAACCATCTCTATCTATTGGACCGGATGGAATATGTGCCTACTTCTTAAGAAAGCTATCCACTGCCATAGCCAAACCTCTAAGCATAATCTTTGAAAAATCTTTCAGGACCAGCTCCTTGCCTAACCTATGGTCACAAGCCACAGTCATCCCCATCTTCAAAAAGGGAGACCCAAGCCTAGTTGAAAATTACAGACCAATCTCCTTATGCTGCGTCACCTGTAAAGTCATGGAATCAATTATTAACCAATCCATCATCCTTCACTTAGAGACAAATAACCTACTCTCCAATAAACAATTTGGTTTCAGAAAAAAACTATCCTGTAATCTGCAACTCTTACACTGCAAAAACATATGGACGACACAACTCGACCAGGGCAAAGCAATAGACGCAATCTACATAGACTTCTGTAAAGCCTTTGATTCAGTGGTACACGACAAACTACTCCTAATAATAAAATCCTATGGTATCTCTGGACAACTGAATAACTGGATAGAAGCATTCCTGTCAAACAGACAACAAATGGTCAAAATCGGGAGCGTACTATCAAATCCAGTACCTGTCAATAGTGGTGTTCCCCAAGGCAGTGTTCTAGGACCAACTCTCTTCATACTCTACATAAACGACCTCTGTGATCATATTAAGAGCAATTGCGTTCTCTTCGCTGATGATGTAAAGCTGTTCAATACCACAGACAATACTGCTACCTTACAAAAAGATCTTGACTATGTATCTGAATGGTCAAACAAATGGCAACTTCAAATCTCAACAAATAAATGCTCTGTCTTACATATTGGCAAAAAAATCAGAAAATACAATACAAGCTGAATAGTCAAGATCTTGTTGATGACCCAAGCTCTGTAAAGGACCTTGGAATACTCACCTCTAATGATCTAAGTGCTAGAGCCCACTGCAACTACATAGCCAAAAAGGCATTAAGAGTTGTTAACCTAATCCTACGTAGCTTTTTCTCTGGTAATATCACACTACTAACCAGAGCATACAAAACATTTGCTAGACCAATACTCGAATACAGTTCATCAGTCTGGAACCCTCATTACGTTTCTGATATTAGCACAATTGAGAAAGTCCAGAAATATTTCACAAGAAGAGTTCTCCACTCTTCTACTCGTTGTAGAATACCTTATGCCACCAGACTTGAAATTCTAAAACTAGAAAACCTTGAATTATGCCGTCTTCGGTCTGACTTAAGCATGGTATATAAAATCATACATTGCAATGTCCTACCTGTCAATGAATACTTCAGCTTCAACCATAACAACACAAGAGCACACAATAGATACAAACTCAAAGTAAACCGCACCAAACTTGATTGCAGGAAATACGACTTCAGCAATAGAGTGGTCAATGTCTGGAATACTCTACCCGACTCTATAGTCTCTTCCCCAAACCCCAAAAACTTACACCTTAGACTGTCTACTATTGACCTCACCCCTTTCCTAAGAGGTTTGTAGGGGGCGTGCATAAGCGCACCATCGTGCCTACCGTCCCTGTCCTATTGTTTCTCTTATTCTTTTATTTTTCTTATATGTACCCATTTCATGTATTCACAACTATGTATACACTTATACTTATTATCTTGTAAACAATTGGCAAATCAAATAAATAAAATAAATAAAATAAAGTGTAGCACATCTATTACTGTTGACAGGATGAAATTGAATTATAATGCAAGTCTCTATTTTGTACTTGAAACAAATAGGGGAAGGTATTCTTGGAGATTCAGGGGATAGGTCTCAGTTACAGAATTTATTCAGGAGTTGTTTGGGTGAGGGTGAACTTTCTTGTTGGTTAATTCATGGAATTTTTCTAATCCACCTCCATCAGAAGTCCTTCAGAGGAAAACAAAAAGGTACATAGAGATAGAGATAGTAAGGAATAAATGAGAGAGTAAGATGGGGGAGGGAGAGAGGGGGGAGAGAGGGAGAGAGGGAGAGACTGAAGACAATATCTCCTGGTAATCTTCTAAATGCTTGGTCCAGATTCTCAGGCCTTGTTGTCAGAAGGCAACATTTCAGGACAGGAAGTAGGCAAACTGTTTGGTCACTGAGCAACTTCTTCTTCACCTGAAGGTCATATTACATCATAACAGAACTAAATTGCCAGGTGCCTATCTCTCTGAAAGGATCAAAACTTTGAAATAAGCAAATAAAAAGCATCAGAACTTGACATCCCAAAGAACTTCTTTCATAAGATATAAAAGAAAAGCAAAAAAAAAAATCCCATTTTTTTTTTATCAAGACAGCACCTGGTGATTGATAGGAAAGCATAAATCAGACTGAAGGAACATGAAAGACATGGGCTGAGAAGCAAGATAAAAGATGTAAATTATATAATAATAACTTAATCCAATGAAGTTTGTATAGGCTTTAAATTCTCTCTTTCTTCCCCCTCCTCCCCAGCCCCATTTCAGGTTTGAAAACATGAGGATAAAAGCAGCCTGGTATTGTGACTTGCTCCAAGTTATTGAAATTCTATTCCATGTTCCTCTTGAGTTTCCCTTGTCAAACTAGGCATGGCTTTTAAAGGGCAAATCCCCCATCTAGTTCTTAGTATTTTTGCTTCAGTTCTTCAGCCACAAATACAGGTTTCTTTCACACAGACGAGAGGTGAATGTTAAAGGCTGCTTTCAGATATGGTGAGAAGTAAATATAGAGTTCGTTAAGCAGTCAATATTTAACACTGCAGCAGACAACTTGGGAGTGAGAGAAGTTCATATCAGTTTAAGTCATCCAAAGGAGCTAGAAGTGATAGATTAAAGCCATTTTGTATTTTATCATGCTATTGTTCACTTTAGCTAATGATTATTTATTAGGGTATTAAACTTATACCCCACTGTAAACTGATTACTGTTAGTGGCTTACAAAGTGCACAGTATAATGAGACTTTAAACAAAAACAAATAATAGTAACATCATAAAACCTCCAAGGAAGGCCTGAGAACAACATACAAGAACAATTAAAACAAACAAGTAAATAAAAAAACATATGACAAGGCTTAAGTTAAAAGAATGTCCCTCATTTTCTATAGTTTCCTGAAGGCCAGCAGAAAAGAAAGTGAGTAAAATCTCCATAGCAAAACACAGAAAAGCAGCTGTTTCTAGTATTGTCTTCTATGAGTCCCCCTCCTACCCTGTCTCCAAATATAAAAGGATGCAAGCTACAGGGTTGAGGTCAGTTCTAATTGAAGCAGACGGTATTTAGGTAATAAGCCATGAAGGAATTGATAGGTCAATGCATGCACCTTAAATGAAACCAAGGAACCAATTAGCAAGTAGTGCAGAGCTTGTAGAACAAGTGCATGGTTCTCAATGCCAGACCATTGATGGTTAGTTTGCTATATCTTGTCTTTAAGGGCATTGCCAAATAACGGAAATTGTGGTGGTCTAATAATATGGATTTTCAGGGCATGAGTGATTCTAATCCTTCTACAATCACTCAGATGAGATTGCTATAGGCACAGCAATCAAAGTTGGGCAAATTCACCTCAAGCCAAGGCTCTACCTGGTTTTCCAGCAGGCACCATGAGCCCAAAAAGATAGATGCTCTTTAATGGATAGTATCTAGCCATTTGAAGATAGCATTGGCATCAACATGAAACACGATATACAAACAAAAACTCATCCCGATGTTTGATTAATCATCCTTTTAAAAAAAGCTAGTTGGAGGAATTGCATTATATTCAGAGCCAGAGACATATTTTATTTATAGTAGGCTCCCACAAGACTCAAACAATAGTTGATTCATGACAGGAGCTCATGCACTAATGTATAATTGCTATCTTATCAGTATAACTGAGGTCATAATAAGAAGCATCTCATTGCCTTAAAAAAATGGATTCTGTATTTATCCCCCACAGTTCATCATAACGCCTAAGGATTGCTTTTCAGTGAACATTCTGCAATCGCACACACTTGATGGAATCAATAAATAGCTAGTTTACTACTGTTTATAATTTATTTCATTTTATTTACTATTAGAGGGGAGCCTTTAAGCCTGTTTCAGCTGAGGCTATATCAAATGCCATTTTAAAATATTGGAAGAAATGGTATAATTTGGAAAATGACACTTCCATTTCTTGAATCTTGTGATGTACACCCAGATTTAATTATAGATAATTATTCCAGCTTAAAAACAGCTGCTTTATTGATATAGCCATACTAAAAACTAAAAATATCATTCACAACATAGAGAGCTCGAGTAACCACTTATTTTTGAATGAAATACTATATGTTGTGCCAATAATGTCTTGCAATAGATAAACAGACCAGTCCCTACCCAAAAGGAGTAATCTGATATGAAAAATTAATGGAGAATGTTTCAGTTTCTCAGCATTCTCTCTTACTAGTATTTTTGGACAAAAGACCTTCATAGAAAGGTTTTGACAGAAGAGGATATTTGTAGCTCAGACATTTCATGATCAAACTAAGTAACATCATCTTTGATAATGGACTGCATAAAGTAAATACTAAAATTCATATGTAAATAGTTCATAAAATAAATACTAAGCAGACATTATATTTCATATTTCATTTAATGTGTATAACTACCCATTTTAACCATGGATATCTAACATATTTTTGTAATTTTATTTGTTTCTTTTTGTGATTACTGTAACTTCTTTTTGTGTGTACTTATTAAATCAAAACTAAAGGGAGGGATATAAAGAGAGAGAAAAATAAGGTGGATGTATACAGATATAATTCAACAAATGTGAGCTGAGATCCAGTTTACAAAAGCTTATGTGATATAAATTTTATTGTCTTTGTTGCCACAGAATAATATTACAACTTCAAGAAATATTTCTGAATATAATGTTATGGTTTACATTCAGTAAACATAACAAAACAAATGCACTGAAAGTTCATTTTTTCTAAAAGTTCACTAAATAATCTTATGTTAGCAATTGTCCCCCTTATCCTGCTGTTCTGGTGCTGGCTGACATTACAATATATAACAGAATAATAGACTAACCGAATTGGAAGGGACTCTGAAGGTCTTCTAGTCCAATCTTCTGCTCAAGCAGGAAACCTTATACCAATTCAGACAAATGGTTGCCAAAATTCTTCTTAGAAACCTTCAGTGTTGGAGCACACACAACTTCTGGAGGCAAGTCATTTCATTAGATTAGACAAACCCAATTCCTGTAACCGTTCTTCAAATGTTCTTAGCCTCCAGTCTCCTACTCTTAATTAATACTCTTATTAATGTGATGTAGCATCGTGGTGAAATCTCATACATACACATAACAGAGGGATTTGCTCTCTACTAATTAGTATATAATAAGAATGTAGCATAAGAGTGATATTGTGGGCTGGGGAAAAAAATATAGTCCTCTTTTTTATACTTCTCCTTAGCTAAAACTGAGTTACCTTAATTATACAATTGTCTCCTCCAGTTTAAGTGCTATATTATATCACATATTCAATGGATACTATAAAGATTATTGAGATTATGCAATAAAATAATTCCTAAAAGCAAGGAACCAAGTTAGGGAGAACAGCCTGCCTCCAGAAAGTCCAGTTGCCTCTTGAAAAAGCCCCTTTGGGACAACCATGACCTGGATAACTGAGAATCTCCACAGACACTTTTTACAAGTGAATCATCAAAACTGTCCCCAAAATGTGGCTTCTATAATGCTAAGATATTCATTACTTCATAACATTTCATGGATTATTGTCTAGTTCGTCAGGTGCAAGTATCTAATAAAGTGGACGTGCTCAGCATATCCTCTAATAAGCTACTTTAGGGTTCATTGGGTCATAAGACTCTTGACTGGTTTTATGGCAACAGATTAAAATGACTATCCTTTTGAAAAATGGAAATAACAATGACTTGTCCTGACCTCTAGGAGCTTATTCTGACTTGTTATCCCATCTGGACATGGTACTGATGAACTATGATCACAGCGTATTCTGTACCTTCTGCCAGATGGGAAGCAGGCTGTGGAAATCTATTCTAGAGACTGCCTGTGGGGCAGCATGTTGTTCACTCCAGCTATATGTGATTTCTATTTCCTCTGAGAAATGGCTAATGAAGGCTAGCTAAATAGGCAGGGGGTTGTTATGTAAAAGCACAAAAGGATAATGCATTTCTCTAATATTATACAGAGAATTTGATGGTAGCAAGCATAGGTTTCTAGTGTCTTAACTATGGACAGGCAATAATTAATTAAAATGAAAGGAACTGATGGCAACAAATGGAAATAGCAAATGGAAATGGGGGGGGGGGGAATCATTGCAGCTGACCAATAGCTGTTATGCAGATTATTTTCTATCAATGTCTGTTGAAGAGTGACCTCATAAATGCTAGAGTTGGTTTCCTTACAGTATCAGTCATGAATAATGCAACATAAGGAAAATCTCAGAAATTCTATTGTATAAACTAGCCCTCTCTCCAAATAATTTTCACTGAATTTAATATATACCCATGTACTTATATACCCATAGATTTGCAGACTCAGTATAAGGCCTCAGAGACAATTAACTATATAAATTACATTACATGTTTGATTTGATTTGATTTGATTTGTTTTCATTGCCATTTTTTTAAAAATACTTTTTTCTCATTTGATGCTTTTGAACATTCAAAGGTACTGTAATATTCTGGAAAAAATATTAATAAAAACATTGTGTTTAGTCTATGGTCTCCACCTCCACCTCTCCCTTTCTCTTTCACACACACACACACACACACACACACACACACACACAAGCACATGCACATGCACATACACACCCACCCATCCAATTAAATGGATATTATTTTATTAATCTCAATTGATCTCTACAAGTGTCTCATTAAATAAATGTATTCCAGGCCAGCAAAGCAGCTGTTATGTCCATTCCTCTCCTTTACTGGACTATACTAAACAAATTCTTGCCTAAATTCTGCAGATGATAATAAATATTTGCCATCTTCTCAATGAGGAATCTTTTAAGCAAATTTTATTAGAAATGAAAGTTGCATTGATTGCTATAACTATCCAAAGGCTATATGCAAAATTTCAAATTTTCAGTCCCTAAATTAAAGGAAGACTTGGGATGCCCTTAAAAATAGCTTTCTGCTGCTTTATATTATAGCAAGCGTGTGCACATGTATGTAAACATTTATATGAATGTGTGCATAATGCACAAAACCATAAATTGTGAACAATGCATAATTGAATATCAAGTTTCCTATTATTCTTACTGTTTTCTATGATTTTTCTCATTTGGGAATAGTAGGCAGAGCCATGTAATTCAATAGGTAGAACCCTGTAATTCAAAATGAAATGACCATTATTAAACAGGACCCTGAAACTCATTCAGCTGTTTCCGCAGCTTTAAAATCACAGCTTTTATTAACACAGACTTCCGCATTGCAGAGCTCAGGCAATTCAGTGACTGATAAATCAAATAGAATAGCTGACTGATAAATCTAAAACAGCAGACTGCCTTGGCAGCTGTCCAATTGATGGCAACCAGTATTAGCATTATTATTATCATATATTAGGGAAGAAAGTAGCATAACAATCTCCCCATAAAAAGGAAGATCTTTTAAGAACATCCAGCACTGGATCATTTCTCTCTAGTCTAAGGTAAAGTGTCAAGGTCTCTAACACTTGGCAAGGGAATATGAATATATGCTCTTGTGTTGAGTCTACTAGGAAGGAAGCTATGGATATCAAACATCAGGATCACATGTTGATCATATAAGATTCTCTGTGAGAGAGTGATTGTTTTCAAAAAAAGGGATGAAATGGTTGGATCGACAGATATAAGAATCAATTACGTGCATCTTTAGAATGCAAGATGTAGCTTTATTTGTATGTTCGTTTGTTTATCCCTACTTTACTTTATATACACCCCTTAGTTTATAAACCAAGGGATGTATATTATATTCCTTCCTCCTCTAATTTTACCCATTACAATATCCCTGTGAGGTGAATAGAGTGGACAGAAAGAGTAAGTGTCGAGTTGAGGTGCAATAGGCTTTTGTATCTAAATAGCAATAGTAATAGCACTAGGATTTATATACTGCTTCACAGTGCTTTACAGCTCTCTCTAAACAAATTACAGAGTCAGCATATTGCCCCCAACAATCTGGGTCCTCATTTTGCCTGCTTCAGTCTACCTTGAGTCAATAAGGATCGAACTCCTGGAAGTCAGCAGAATTAGCCTGCAATACTGCATTTTAACCACTATGCCACCATGACTCCTAAAGTAGGACTACAGCTCACAGACCCCTAAATTCTAGGCCAGCACCTTAACCACTACCAAACAGGCTCATTTAATCATTTATTTGCAGAATACATTGATATACAATAATCCATGGCATCTGTAAAGGTCAATTAAATCTCAACATAAAATTTATTTGTAACTTACTTAGTCTAAAAATACTGTCAGAAACAAATTTTTAAAAATCCTTCTTTTCATTTAGATGATGGATTTTATCAACAGATGGAGCTTAAAAGGCATTAGAAAACAGAACCATATAGAGATGAAAACAGTTTATAAAACTAGGAGAAATTTAATGGGAAATATACTCTCAAGTTTCTCCTAAAATATTTTGCATGGGGGTGCAAATCTTTACAGCACTGATTCAATTAGAAAAACTTAGTAATAGAGCCCCTTTCTTTCTTTCTTTTTTTAACAAATTTTATTCAGTTTTTCACATTAAAAACAAAAATCTCTTTTTAGTGGACAACATATTTCCGGGTCATCACCTTTACATACAAATATGACAGCAATTATACATTTGTATATGCATACTTAATTCTATCATTACCTTTTCCATTCCAAATTTTCAGTAAGGAGAGAAACAAACACATTAATTCTAGCCTCTTTCATTAATCTCAATCGAAACATCTTTTTGTTTCATTTCAATTATTTCAAATATAATCTTTAATATTTATTTTAAAAATAAAGATAAACAATATGTGTTTGCCTAATAATAATAATGATAATAATAAAAAAATGTTACCAATGTCTCTCCTTGCTTTTAATAGTCTATATTAACTTATTAATTTAGTTGGTTCTTTAGTCTGTCATATTCCCTTTCCATTACACATTCTTTTTATAAATTCTAGATTAATACAAATTTTAACACTAAAAAAAAACAACAAGTATAGGTTTCCCCCCTTTTACTGTTTTGAGTGTTTTACCTCAATGATTAAAATACCTGTATTCCCTCATCTTGATTCCCAATAAACCATTATTTTTAAGAAGTTACAATAATAATCATTACATCTTTTCATTTGGATTCCGCAGCATATTTTTCCCCCTTGATTTTTAATAAGAGTTATCAGTATCTATATTACCCTATTTTCTAAATATTTTTAATTGCAGAAATATTCTTATTACTCCTTGTCACCCTGCAGAATCCCCTTTTTAATTCATCAACCGTTATCTCTAAAAAAAACAATTTCTTTTCAACATTTTACAATTTCTGTATTTCTTTATTTCATGTACCTGTTTCTTACTGCTTCTCCTCCCCCTCTTTTCCCCATATCTTTTCTCATTCCAATTTATATCCCTCTCTTCTTTAATATCTTCCTTTCCCCTTTTCTGCTGGGTCTTTCTGCCTTTCCTGACTTCACAGGTATTCCCCCTTTTGATTGCCTTCTTAAATCTCAACTTTTTAACCTTCCTTCTTTCCCCACTTCTTTGTAGTGTTCTTTGTGTTAATTGTCTATTTAAAATGTCTTCTCCTTGAGTCAACTCCTCCTCCTCTGAAGCTCTTTCTTCTTGTTTTTCAATCGCCATTTCCATTTTTTCTAACACAGAGCAAAGTGATCACCTCTTTCTTGTAGTAATTCTCTCATATTTTTAAGTTCCATTTTTAATTCCCGAAGAGATATCATCATTACGCACTCTTACATTTTATGATCGTTAAAGTCCGCAAAAAAACCACTTTTACTTTCCTTCTTTCTTCTTTCAATTTTCTAAAGTTCTCAGTTATTCCAGCCCATGGTCTATACCAAAAACATCAATCAATCCCACAGTCCAGTCTTTCCTTGCTTTTTTTTTATTCTGGTTCTGCTTTCACTTTCTAAGATTCTTACTTTGTTTCAATATTTCTTTAATGTTATATCCACACAAGTTCATTCAGAAACAGGATGCTTTCCCTTTTGTCTGAGCTCAAGTTTTGTCAAAGGTGGCACTCTCCATTATACAAAGTCTTCACCTTTTCCCCTATTTTTTATTTAGGGTTTTTCAACCTCAATATTCCAGCACAGTCCAGTCTCCAATTTGTAAACTTTATTATTATTATTTTTTGACAATCTTAAGTCCAGCTTTATTTTATGCCTGTTTATTCCCAAAATATTTTAGTCCAATTTGGTTAAATCTTTAGTTCCAGCTTCTTCCTTTCCCAGTTCAAAGCCCTGCTTAGCTGTCAAAAATATTTTCTTTTTTTTCCCCTGTCCCTTTGTAATTTCACCGCTCACTTTTCTTTTCTTAAAAATTCCATGTTACCTTAATCCTGGGGTACTTTTGTTTAGTTGTATTGCCCAGTTGTCCCGGTTCAGATGTTATCCACCTCTTTCTTCACTCCTGCACAAATCTTAATCCAGCTGAGTCTTCCTCTTCGGGGTGGCCATTTTAAACCACCACTGCAGTCGTCTTCGGGGGGGAAAAGAGCAAGCCCGGAGGGGAGATGCGGCCCCCCTCAACCTGGCTTGTGGCTTCTCCTTACTCCACCACCCCTCCAAGGCAGCTTCAGCCCCTAATCGTAATAATTGGGGCTCTCCAACAAAAGAGTACGGACCATAGCTGCAGAGAGTCGCGATCTACGGTCCATCAGCAAAGAGGCTCCACCTTCTTCTGACAATAGAGCCCTTTTCTGAGCGAGATGGACAGTTAAGAAGTATGAAAACAAACAAACAAATAAATAAATAAACAAACAAATAAATAAATATGTTTTGTATCAATGCATTGAACTGAATTAAACAGGACAATAAAACAGATTCTGTGTTTTCAAAGAACTTTCTCCCCAAACTGAATTGGACCTTTGAATTGGTCCATTCAAATGTTCCAATTAACTATTCCAATCAAATTGATTGGGCGTTCAAATCAATTCAATCTACCAAATTCCATTTACATCCCTCATGTTGAAACATAAAACCCTTCACAGTCTTTCCCAAGGAATACCACTCTTTTATCCATGCATTTCTTGCCATGTATCAGCAAACAGGAAACATTCACCACTAAACAACTCTTACTCAGCAACCAAAATCCGAATACTTGACTTCATTTAGCCACTAAGAAACCTTTCAAAACAGTAGGGCTATTGAACCAGCCTATGCATGTACTTGAAACAAGAACTGTGAAGGTTTAATTGTTTATGTTAGAGCTGTTATGAAAATGTTATCTTCAGCCTACTTCTCCAACTTATGATGATCAATTATAAAATTTCTTTCTAGGGTATTAGCTATTCCTCCCAATTCTGTATCCTCTTAAGAGACCTCCACTTCTTCACCCATTCATTAATAAAACTGTTAAAGAGTACAGTTTCCGGGACTGAAATTTATACGATTCCATTCAATGCCATCACATCAATTTACTCAACCTCCATTAAATAAATCTGCTAATCTTAAATTTGAGAAAATATGGTGGTTTTTTTTAATAGTATAAAGGAAGTTCTGCTGGCAAAGGGAAGTTAATCTTTATTTTCTCAGAGTGTTCTATGTTCCCATTTTTCATTAATTTAATTTATTAAATTTATATGCTGCCAGATTCCTGGTATCACTGGGTGGTTTACAAATTGAACATTTTAAAACAAGTAACAATTCCCCTAAAAGCAAAATAGTCCCACCCCAAAACAAAGAAAAACAAAGGGGCAGAGATGGCAGAGAAAACAAACACAGACTTGAACAAAGAAAAAAGAAGAAGAGAGGTGTCCCCACCAAAAGACTGGGTGAAAAGCTGTATCTTCAGGGCCCTTTGAAATATCAGTAGGGCAGGGGCCATTTTAATTTCAGGAGGAACCCCATTCATGTGGGGAGGTGCTGCTACAGAAGGAGGCACTGTACTTCTGAGGTCCTGATAAGGGACATTGTTTAACTGAAGGAACCTAGAGCAACCAACCCTGCCAGGTTGAACTGGCCAGGTAGATACTGTGGGACATAAGCAGTCACTCAATAACCTAGGCCATGTAGAGCTTTATAGGTGGATGAGCAGCACTTTAAATAAGATCTGGAAGCAAATTGGCAATCAGTACAGCTTCTGAATCAGAGGCTTTACATAGGCATACTAAGGCATGCCCACCACTCATTCTGGAACAGCTAAAGCTTCCTGGTGATTTTAGGAAAGTACCATGTGGAATGCTTAACAGCTGTAATATTATTTTCTTGTGAGTTATCAGTTCACGAAGTTGCAGAATGTGTACTTTGATTCATAATAAATGACCAAATACAACAATGAAATACAATTATATGTAATATAATATATTTTTCCATCTTTCTAATGCATTTCACCAAGGTTTCATGTTGTAAAACCTAGAAAAGGAAAGAGAAAGGGAGAAAGGGAGGGAAGGAGGGGGGGGGAGAGAGAGAGAACTGACTGAACAACATCAATATTTTCCTTTGAAGTAATGTTTTTATCTAATATAATTATTTGGTTCAGTCAGTTTCCCCAGAAAGGTAAGTGAGAATATCCATTTTCTACTTTGCCAAAGACCTTAAATACTTAAAGTATTCATATTTGTATATAGTTGGCATGTTTCTTCAAATATCTAGATCTTATTATTCTAGGTTCATGAAATGATTCAGATAGGAGACTTCCAGGAATCCTATATAAGTCAAGGTGTATCAGCAAGTTGTAGTTATTATTTTTTTAAATTCTGTTAGCTAGAGAATTTGCTGGAGCAATGCAAAAGCAATCCTATTAACAAAAATCAGGTATATTTGTCATGTTGCTCATATGATGTAAACAGTAATATTAAACTTCCATATAACTGAATAACAACCATATGACCAGCTATCAAGGCCACAGATCAGATCTCTCTATATACTGTAGGATGCAGTCCTGCAGTGTGCATTCAATAAGCACTTAAAAAAAAAAGAAATTGTCATTTATATTGCTGATCCTTTCCTCTGAGTGTCACATTTTACAGCATTAAAAGAATAGAAAACCCTTATTTGACATTGTCTAATCAAGTCTTCCAGATGCTTCTATTGTCTTCAAAATCAATCATTATAATTTGTTATTTTGTGAAGCCTGTGCTCTTAATAGTTTCATCTGCCATTTACAGAACCTTCTGTTCATTCATTTCCTCTAACTTGAAAAAGGTTAAACAATCAAAACCTCAGCTTCTTGTATATCAAAATTATTTCTACATTAACTTCCTCCTAAATGTGTTATCTGAATATTACTAAAAGCACTGTACCCCATTAAAGAGTACAAACTCCATTAAACTCAATGGGGTTTATTTCTGAATAGACATTTACTGTATTTACACATAAGTAAGAGATCTTATGGGGATACATATAATCTCATACAAATGGCTAGCTAGTGTGAACAATGCAACATCTAAAACAAAGACTCACAATCAAGGTAATAGCTAGTTCTAAGATTTTTTAACAAATCAATCCCAATCCCATTACTGAATAACTACAATTTGGTTTTTGGTAAACATGATTGCTTACATTAATTCCCTCAACCCCACCAATATAAAGGCAGCATCAATTATTAAAATATCCAATACTTCAGATTGTATTATATGTATTATATGACAGACATACAGACCAACAAACAAATTTCAGTAATTTTAAGATCTGTGGATTTCAACTTCTAGAATTCTGGAAGTTGAAGTCCATATATCTTGGTTACTGAAGCTGTGAAACACTGAGATAGATAGGTGATAGATAGATAGATAGATAGATAGATAGATAGATAGATAGATAGATAGATAGATAGATGCTGCTATTCTAAAGATAATAAAAGAAATTTGACAAATTTTAGCATACAACATCTCTACCTGTTTATCTTATATGTAATTTATTTAAATTTCTAAAATTGCATTAATGTTCAAAACAGGTGTTTCTGATTGGGAGTTCCAGAGCAGGAGGCTACAGTGGGAGATTAAAAGTGCTTTTGGGAATAATGGGTTGACCAATCACTTTTAACGAATATTTAGATGCAGTGAGTGGGAGTTGCAAAATTTGGGTGGGGGATCTTGATATTTAAGGTTCAGTAATGGAACAATGTAATCTTTCCCAGGCTATACGTTACAATTAAAACATTCACGGCTTTTTATTTTAAATATCAGGATTGTTGTTAGTGAGAAAACCGTTGTCTCAAATCCCGCTTCCTTTTTTTTTTTTTTTTTCATTTTATAACTAAGACAAAATTTTCCCTATTTCTTCTATTAAATCCAGAATGGAGGAAAAATATTATGCTCCTTAGATAAGAACCATGGAAAAAAGGCTACAATGTAAGTAATTTCTGTACTGCATTTTATGCAGCATGCATAGATTGTTCAGTATAGTAATTTACATTTTTCTGGGATCACAGGAAATCAGTGGCCTTGATTAGGTATTTTGCAGGGGTGGGATTCTACCAGTTCGCACCTATTCGCTAGAACGGGTTGTAACATTCTAAGCAGTTCGGAGAACCAGTTGTTAGAAGAAATTACTGTCCTACTCCTGTAAGGAAAACAGGAAGGAAACATTCTGATGTTGCTTACAGAAACTGCCTCTCCGTTAACCTTTATTACATTCTTGGCAGGACTAGACTTCCTGTCTCAGGAACTTCTCTGGAGTTTTTTTTTCCCCTCCTTTGCTGGTACTTTGCTTGTGTGGAGTGACCATTCAAAGTTACAATGGCACTGAAAAAAGTGACTTATGACCATTTTTCACACTTACGACTGTTGCAGCATCCCCACAGTCATGAGAGGCCAGGCGAGGAGATGCGTGCCTCAATGTGAGTGATATTGAACTGGCCACGCCCAGCCAATAACATGACCACCAACCCACATCCACCCAGACACATGACCACCAAACCATGCCCACCAACTAAGCCACACCCACAGAACCGGTTGTTTAAAAAATTTGAATCCCACCCCTGGTATTTTGTCAAACAGCTTGTGATAAGGTGAATGGCTTGGAAGGGAATTTGACTAGTTCTGCATCTGTGCTTTCTGAGAGAAACAGCTAATCAGCTCAGCAGATAAATTTTTGCAGGCCACCTAGGAAGAAATGTCACGCTGGCATGCAGCATTTGCTTAGATGACTTGGAACATTTCCTAACTTTAATTCACTTTAATCTTTTCTTCTATTTGATTTGGAAGAGCATTCAACCTCAACCCATGTAATTTCTGACTTTATCACTGCGTGGGAAAAAAATTGATAAACTTAATCATTGCTTAGAAAAGAGACTTGTATTCAATTGAATCTTAAATGTCAGATGACCTTTCATTAACAGTGTGTCGGTGGTTGTTGTAGAAATCCCATCTTCTCTTCTTCTCCCCTTTATGATAAATTTCTACATAAAGTTAGCTCTTGGCATTGTGTTATTTAAATGAGACATTAATATAATGGAAAGTATTGCTTGTATCAGCAGGACTATGACCATAAACTTTATAGAGTAATCTGTTGCCATTAATAACTCTTCATGTGCTTCATAGCCAGCAGCATAGGCAGAGACCAGAAATCCTCTAGACTATTAACCTATTGTGAACTATCTGTACAAGTGTTTTGCCAAGTGTCAGGGCACTGGTCAGGTGCCAGACAATTGGTTCTTTTGGATCTGGACAAAATGGGCACTCCGGTGAATAAAGGGGTTTTAAAGTCAACAGATTTAAAAGCATAACATAGAAAGCATGCATGCCAAGCAAGATGATACCCAGATCTCTTATAAACTATCAAGAGCTCCATAAAAATTATAGCAGAGATAGCCCAAGGACAGCCAACAATACTCACTGCTAAGTTTTATACAGAAGCTCTCAACAAAATATCAGAACAGAGGGATTCTTAGTGTTCTCTGATCTTGGTTGTTGCTTGCAGGTGTTTCATTACACAAACTAGGTAATATCATCAGTGCCACTATTACCTAGTTGGGTAATGAAATATCTGCAATAAAACAATCAAGAATTACTAATTTCAACCCTGAGCTACAAATATTCTCTTTTTTTAGAACAAGAACTCCAAGGTAGTTTTTTTTTTCTTTTCAAAACCTGGCACCGTGACTTCATGGCCCTTCAGGAGACTGCAAGATCTGACCTTGACTAAGTAGGCCATGATTCTGGGATGGAAACCCAAAGCCTGAGACTTTCACAGATTTACACTGATGTGAAGACTCACCCCTGCTTCTTCTTTGTTCAATAAACAGAAGAAAAATCAAGCAGGTTAGCTCAGAATGAGCTCTAAACTTTTAGACTTTTCTTAATGTGATGGGCAAACCAAAATATGTTATCGAACTCCTTGAAATAACAATGCCCTTCTATATTGGCACTATATCAAGTGAATAGATTTTTAAAAGGATGCAGAAGGGAGAGAGACTTTTGTTTGGAACAAGTAGTTACATGCCCCCTGCTCAATCTCAAAACATTTAGTTAGTATATTCTGAAAGAACCAGACTGCTTCTTAAAACATCCACCATAAGTTGATTGGGCTTTTTACTCAAAGCTGACCTCTAATGGAAATAGATCTGACTTCCTTTCTTTCTATTATGGATATGTAATTCATCAAGAATGCCTCCATAGACATTGCAGTATTGATACACCGATTAAGCAGATGAAAGACATTGTTCTTTTTTTTCCTAGCAAGAAATACAGGGGAGACGGAAATACATATTATAGTGTTGCATTGCATTGCATTACATTGCATTACATTTATACAGTATGTCAACTTGTATCTTACCTCTATTACTTGGGAACTTTCACTAGCTATACCATAATATTAAAAACATCAGACTAAAAAAAATCAGACAAGTGCGTAGCACATCAAGAAGGAAAACAAATTCCTCCCTAAACTACTTTAAACCAGTGGTAGTATCCTACCGGTTCAGCCCTGTTCGGGCGAACCGGTAGTAAAAAAATGCTACCATTTGGCCAAACTGGTAGTAAAAAAACAGCTACCAGTTCAGCAAACCAGTATTTCTCTTTTTTCCCTCCCGACAATCAGCTGTTCCAACTATCATCTGTGCCGGGATCCCCCTCACTGTCTTACTGGTTTGCCCAGGAGGCTTCCCTGAGGCCCAGGAAGAAAAAGGGGCACACCCTTTTTTTGCTTCCTGGGCCTCAGGGAAGCCTCGTAGAAGCAAAAACTGGCTCCCAGGAGGCTTCGCTGAGGCCCAGGAGACAAAAAAAAGGGGGGAGCACGGGGAGGGGGGGCTGCAAAAAAAAGAAGAAGTCACACCCACTCAGTCATGTTGGCCACACCCACCTAGCCACTCCCACCTAGCCATGCCCACAGAACCGGTAGTAAAAATATTTGCATCCTACCCCTGCTTTAAACATATCACAGGACCTGACAAAATAGCCAGGCTTTTATGACTTTGTGAAAGCTCAGCAGAGTTGAAACCACACCAGTCTCAGGGGACACATTGTTCACAGGTCTGGAGCAGCTATCAAGAAAACACATCTAAGTCCCATAAGATGACAGTGTTTTACAACTGCAACCAGGAGTTTCTTCATTCTTTCATATTTTATGGGTCAGACCAAAACAACAATATATCCGATAAGTTACCAGGACCTGAGCTATCAAGGCTTTATGGGTAGCAACCAACAGCGCCAGAAGTCCATCATTAGCTGATACAGCATACAGTGCAATGATATTACATAAATGAGATACAATACAACCATAACTATTGTGTAGCTACCATATTGGGCCAATTGTACCTTCTGACTGGCCTTCAAGTATCATACAAACATTTATACAGGAGATAAACAAGCTAGAGCACAGATGCCTGTGAAGGGCTTGACTCAGAAAACATATAATTGGTGCACAAGATAGATGGGGAGCCAAGACCCTCCTGGCTATAACTGCCTTCTGCTTCTTGAGCAGCAGCAGTCCAAGAACGCCCATGAATTATATACCAGTTCTACCTGGAGCAGTGCTATCCCACTGAGAAATAAAGTAGGTAAATCACTGTGAGTGCTGGTCCTTGAAACTACAGCCAATTGCTCTTACCAGTTAAATTAAGCATCTTCTTCCTAATCTAGACCATTATAACCTCCAGCCACTAGGACAAGCTTTCTACATCATCACTTATTTGGCTTGGGATAGTATCAACTGCATACTTGCTTTCATGCTAGTGAAATAACCTTACCCAGTGGCCTCATGTAGATGATGATGATGATTGATGATGATTATTATTATTATTATTATTATTATTATTATTATTATTATTATTATTATTATTATTATTATTATTATTATTATTAAAACATATATGGAGCATGACTCTCAGTGACTCTAGACGACTCCCAACAATCAAACAAAGTACAAGAAAATCAATAAAATATAAAGTGTAGTAGCACAAGGATTCCCCCTTGCCAAAGGACTTGGTGAAGAGCCAGGTCTTCATAGCTCTTCTAAATAATAGCAAAATGGAACATCTGGATTTGGGAAAGGAATCTTTTTCCAGTGGGCAGGAGTTGCAACCATGAAGTAATATAATGTGTTGTGTGTCAAGCCACTCTTAAAGGAAACCAAAAAGCAGTATAGCAAAACATAATTATGGTACATCCATTCTTGGAGAAGCCACACAGGAGCTGACTATTGGTTCTTGAGTCTTACTTGAAGTTTTGGTACTTAACTTTAAAACCTTAAAGTGGCTGGAAAGCTAAAATCCTGCAGAACCCTGGACCTGACTATGCAGGTTTGCGTACAGAGTTTCAGTACTTAATATTGTAGTATATTAATAAAGCTAAAACAGCATGTTTTGGGTTTTTTTTAAAAAAAAATTGCTCATCCCTGAAATACGGATTAAACATTTTAAATTCTAAATGTGGAGAGTTTTAGAAAGAAGTCAAGAACTATCTGCTGCTATACACTGGGAGAACCTGCAAAATACTCCCCACAATGACTTAAATTCTGTCAAGAAAAGATAAAATCCTTATAGGGAAAAAACATCCCCTCTGTTTTAGGAAAGAATGAACAAATATTTGCATAATCAAGAATGGATGAATGGGTATTGCAGGAGTAATAGTTTATGCAGACATCTACATCTAAACCACATTTATGTGACCATACAATTATTGTCAAAGATATGATTCACAATTTATTATTGAATAAAATTTAAGTTTAATATCATAGCACAAAAAGTAATGAGAACGTAATGAGCACAAAAAGTAATGAGAACGAAAACTTTTTTTGTTATTTTTGTATCAGCTGAACTATTTTAAAGATTCATGCAATGCACTCCACAATTTGTCTATGGGATGCTGAATTCATCCTGTGCTTTTACCAAGCATTCAAAACAATCTGTGAGTGCCCCCTGCTGGCCTTGCTATAATATTTCCCCAAACAGTGTATTATCTAAGGAAGTAGTCAGACTTTGCTTTTAAAACTTGTCGATAGTAAGAAATATTAATCACTATCAAATGAATATGAGTTTGTTGTAGTAAAATGTTTATATGATTAGACTGGAATAAATGTGATTGCATAACTGATATTAGTGCATGATCGCACAATGTTAACACTGAGTGAACATGAACTTTACTACATGTTCAGTTCATGAATCTCAACTTGAAAACCCCAAATGGCTCTGAATCAAATTACCAGAACTTTGACCCTTATAATTTTGTTGAGCATTGAGCTCTATGATAGATCCTTTTCCCAATAATTGATAGATAGAAAGACTGTTTCAGCAGTAGTGCTTCCCATATTCTCCCTGTTAATGTAAATTTGCCCCAGTTAGGTAAGAATCCTTGGGGTGGGAGGGCAGGATGCTAATTTTTGTGTTAATTTATTATTGAAATTAGGCCCTCCGTGGTTATTCTAATACCCAAACTGTCTGACAACTATTTTTTAACAAATTACAAAATATAAAAAGTAGCATTAACACAACTGAAAAATCATTAGAACAATTAATAATAATCAAAAGCCCTGGGAAACAAAAAGAATTTTTCCATCTCCCTAAATAGTTGACAGGTGCAAGTCTATGGGAGATGTACAGGTGAAATCCTTTCCCATATATCCCATATATCCAATAGCCAGTTTCTGGCACCAAATAGAAATAAAAATAGCACTTATATACCGCTTCACAGAGCTTTACAGCTCTCTCTAAGCCATTTACAGAATCAGCATATTGCCTCCAACAATCTGGGTCCTCATTTTACCCACTTCGGAAGGATTGAAGGCTGAGTCAACCTTGAGCTGGTCAGGCTCAAACTGCTGGCAGTCGGCAAAATTAGCCTGCAATGCTGTATTCTAACCACTGTGCCACCACGGATATGTTCTTTAGAGGGATTTCTCCAGTTAACTGAAGTAGCTAACCAGGTTTGCAGTGATAGAGATTATTCCATGATAATCAGGTCCAAAGACATACATGACTCTAACTGTGCCAGGTAGGCACCCTTTCGTTAGTATAGGCATTTTAGGATGGGCATCATATTATCCCCATACTTTGGTTTAGCAGGTGGTTCTGAAGTTAAGTAGATTTAAGCATGGCTAGCCATTGGATGGCAACTGTCAAGAATCCCTTAGCTTTGGCTAGTATGGGAAGATCACTAGATGATTGATAGACCATTTGTAATGTTGTTTGTGGTGGTCATACTTTACATTATTTTATTTATTAAGCTAATATATACTGCTGCCCATCTTCCAGAAGGATATCTGACTGGCAAACAAAATAAAAACACAATAAATAGCCACTTAAAGCAATAAACTATGAAGATGCCCTGATAAAACTTACATTAGATAACAGAGGTAGAAATTAGAAGCTGGAACAGTTTTATTATGTAAGCAAATCTTTCAATTGCTTTTCTGAACGACAACAAGGTTGGGGCCATCCATAGGCTATAGACATAATATACTGTATTTTATACAGAATGCTGCTTATATTTTAATTCATATTCTTATTAACTCTTGACATTAGAAGGTTGTCACAGCCATGAATGTTGGATTCATCCAACCTTTTCTTAAGATCTTAGAAAACAACCCTTTATCTTGATTTGAATAGCCTCTTGAGAACTCCATTGGCAGCAAAAATGAAAGAAGAGATTGTGGAGAAAATTCAGTCAATGAAGAGCAGCAGAAAGCCTGACTAGTCATGGTTGAAAGAGAAAAAAAAGAAAATTGATTTGTTTTCTTTGGCTTAAATTCAAACCCTAATGAATTAAAGTTAAATCCTCAGTTCTTTATATTACTATTGTATCTTGCTTAGAAAATAAAAACAGGTAGTCCTCTACTTAAAACAGTTTGTTTAGTGACCAAAGTTACAATAGCACTAAAAAAAGTGACTTATGACCTTTTTCACATTTATGACCATTGTAGCCTCCCCATGGTTGAAATTCAGATGCTTGGCAACTGGTTCATATTTATGACAGTTGTGGTGTCCCAGGGTCATATGGTCAACTTTTGTGACCTTCTGACAAGCAAAGTCAATGGGGAAGCCAGATTCACCTAACAACCACATTACTATCTTACTTAACAACTGAAATGATTCACTTCACAACTGTGGCAAGAAAATTTGTAAAATGGGACAAAATGTTTTTCTTAGCAACTTGAGACAAATGTCTCACTTAGCAATCTAAATTTGGGGCTCAGTTGTGGTTGTAAGTCAAGGATTACCTATAAAAATGTACTGTATATATTGCCTGCCATGTCCCTTTATTTTCCTACAGTGATAAAAGGACATCAGCCATAAAATATATTATGAATACAACACCTCTCAGAGAGAGGAACCTGCTCCACTTTACATCCAGGGGTGCTGTGTGGAGACAGTTTAAATTCCTGGGAGAATTTAAAATCTCACCTGAAAAATCAACATGACCCAGGTGGCCAGAAAGGCCCAACAGAGACTCTACTTCCTCAAGGTCTTGCGAAAAAACAAAGTGGAACAACAACTGATGACCTCCTTTTACTGGTCCACAATAGAAAGCATCCTCACTCACTGCATTACAGTGTGGTATGCTGGTTTGACAGCAGCGGATAGAAATACACTACAGAGGGTGGTGAGCACAGCACAAAACACCATGGGCTGTACAGTGGTGGGATTCAAATGTTTTTACTACTGGTTCTGTGGGCATGGTTTGGTGGGCATGGCAGGGGAAAGATACTATAAAGTCTCCATTCCCATCCCACTCCTAGGGGAAGGTTACTGAAAAATCCCATTCCCTCCCCACCCCACTAAACTGCTTTCCAGCTCCGTTCTCCTGTGCAGGGCAACAAAAGAAGACCCAGCCAATCAGCTGGGACTCGGGAGGCAGAGAATAGATGGGGGAGGGACCAGTCAGAGGTGGTATTTGCCAGATCTCTGAACTACTCAAAATTTCCACTACCGGTTCTCCAGAACTGGCCAGAACCTGCGGAATACCACCTCTGAGGCTGTCCCTCTGATACCACTAGACAATATCGCTAGAGCTCGCTGCCTAAGAGTGAGGAAAATCCTCAGGGACGACTCACACCCTGGTCAGCACTTCTTTATTCTTCTACCATCGGGAAGGAGATACAGAAGCATAGGCAGCCTCACAAATAGGCTGAAGAATAGTTTTTTGTCCATAGGCTGTCAGACTCCTGAATGGAAAATAACCTTACAACATAGTACAAGTGACTTGCAGGGCTGGCGCAATGTACAATAAGTTCACATGGTGCAATAGGAATTGTGTTTATTAGTAGGATTCACTCAGTTAAGGATTTTATGTCTTCACTGTGAGTTGTATTGTGTTGGGGGGGGGGTCCATGAAGGGAGGCTCAGCCAATCTCATTGTGCACATGTTGTACTCTGACAATAAAGATTTGAACTTAAACTGAATTTGAAGATTGTCTAAAAAGGCCCCCTGGCAGGCCCACACTTTTAAGACCGGGAGGTTTGGGCTAGGCTGGTGTCGACGGTCGGAACGCTCCGACCCGAGGTAGTCCCTATGAGCCGCCTCGGCCCCTTCGCCCCTCCCCGGGCCCCCCCCCCCTCTCCTCAGGTGTGCCCGTCCTCGTGCTCTCACTAAAAGATTTCCATCATATTTTCTTCTAAAGAAGTCAGTGATCTGTACTATGATATTTTAATAAAATTCAGGACTTGAGACTCTGGACCATCTCAGATTATTTTCATCTAGAAAAATAAAAAGACAAAAGAGAACTAGTGTACCATGTTTTTGTATTCTACATGCATGTATTAGCCAAGACCCAAATGATAGAGAAACAAGCAATTTGAATAGGCATAACAAAAAAAAAAGTATATAAAAGCAGATAATTTAGACCTGTCCTTTGTGGTCACACATACGCATCAGCACAGTGATTTTTCCTAATGCTATTGTGGATCAGAATAACTTGTATGAATTATTGAGCTGTAGCTGTTTATGTAAATCCATTCTGTTCATTCATATGGGTTAGTACAAGGGCAGCAGAATAGTATTGCTTCATCTTTAATACAGTGCCGCATTACAGGATGATTATTATTATATCATTCTTGAAAAGCTGAGACTGATTTAAAAAAAAGGTAAAGGGTACGTATTACAATCTGTTGCTGTAGGCATATTGAATAGAGTAGCAAAAACCAATATACACCAGTACACACACACACACACACACACACACACACACACACACACAAACACGTGTGTATGTATGTGTGTGTGTGTGTGTATATGGGAGTGTACATGGAAAGAGACAGAGAGAGAGAGAGAGAGAGAGATCTCATATCTTGACACTGAACAATAGGAAGTTTTCAGACATTTACAAATAATGTTAATTTGATTTTTAGACTTAATTCTTGGATTTCTTGTTTCTATTGGATTTTTTAAATATCTGGTAAAGCATAGAAAACTTATGCAGGATTCTGCAATAGCAAAGGGGAGTATCCGATGATGAGATGATAGTTTGTGTCTCTGTCTTAAAGATGATGAGTTTGTGAGATGATAGTTTGTGTCTCTGTCCTAAAAGCCTAACAATAAAAATATGGTTATTATTATAGATGAAAATAATGCTGGCTGGCTTGTAGATTACTGGGAGGAAATTGCTGGCTCTTGTAGTTGAGTGATAATGCAGAGAAGAGTCTTCTTGAAGTTCTCTTAGGTACAAGGAGATTGCAGGAGTGAGCACCAATGAAATAATTGCATGCTTTGTGTCTACCACTAGGAGACCAAGCAAAGAAAGAAGGTAAAGAAAGTATTTATGTAATATTATAAAACTAGCACTCCATGTAATAGGCTATATCAGAAGACCGTTCGGAAGTTAACAACAAAGTCAGGGTAGAAATAACACTTGGTAAGAATATATGCTAGAGCTCTGAATGTCTAGACAAAAAGGCACAACATTATATTTTGGGATGTATATTGTAAGTATGCAGGTGTGTGTGTGTGTGTGTGTGCGCGCGCGTGCGCACATACGATTCTTATGTAGGATTGGCTTCTTACACAGGATTGGCTTCAGCTCTTTCCTTCCTTTCATAATTTAAATTTCTTAGGCTCTCGGAATCTGAGATATACTTTGCATATCATGCCATCTAAGAAAAAAGTTTGTTAACCACCATTGGTGCTAGTGTGGACGTAATCATCTTTTTTGGTGGACAAATATTATCACACATGGTTGCATGATGGTCCCCAAAAGCAACAAAATAAAACCCAAAGTTTTGCCATAAAACAATCTATTTTATTTGCTAGGAACAAAGTTGTTTCTTCAAAATTAAAGGGGTATCATATGTTGGTTTCCATGCTAAAATAAAAGAGCCACTTTGGCATAGTGGGTAACATATTGGGAGTAAAAACGAGAAGACTGTAAGTCCTCCCTTAGGCATACAAGGTAGTTGGATAATTTGTGACAATCACTCTCTTTCAGACCCATCCATCTCATTAGAGTTGTTGCTTGGGGACAAATATGAAGAGGAAACATTACGTGCATTATGTTCTACAAAATAAAGACTGGATATAAAACTTTTAAAGAATAATATGTGTGGTTGCTGATAGAGGACATGTTTTGCTTAATAGTTTGCCCATAAATCAAATATATTGCCCATGTTCATTTCCAATTTATTTTTAGTTGTATGTTCTTATTTTATTAAAAAAAAAAAAAAATCCCTTTTGGTCATTTTTTTTTATAACTATGCCATCTTTTGTTTTTGTCAAATTTGAACACTTAGCATACCTTTCTTCCAGAAAAATGAAGTACTGTGAGTTTCTATAAATGTCAGAACACAGGATGAGTACACAGGATGAGTACTTACATGGAAAATGATTGTCCTTGAGAGTTTTGACTCCTGAGCCTACTGCAAGCTCAGTGAATGGCGACAAATTGAAGGAAGACATCTTTCACAGCAGATTAGATTCATTAACCTGTAACACTTTTTCAGACTCTTCTTTTCCTCTTCACTTCCAAAACTTTATATCATTTAGACATCACTGGGGTGACATACACCCATACCCATTTTGTAACCTCAGAGCACTCTGCCACAAAAGCCACATCGTTTCTGTCACTCATATTCACAGTCGATAGGAAAATTTCTTATGTCTTTTATTTCCACACTAGGAACGTTCAGTTGCACTCCTATGATTACTATTAATACATTTGAATTTGGAATGCTACTTTTCAGCTTAAAAGATTTGTAGAAGACAATTATTATAAAAATGAACGACTGGTATCTTAATCATGGGAAAATACAAAATCCTTCCTAGGATAGACAATTTCAGTTCATTTTAAATCTTCCACTTTAGAGGAAAATTCTCCAGTGTTGATGTGTTGAAGCATCTGAAAGGCATCAAGCAGGATTGTCTTATTTGGTTTACCTCAATTTAGCCATTTATACTAAGTTAGATTTCTTGACAGCATTTAGTACTAGTTTTCTAAAACTGGCTGGCCACAGTAGTCATTGGATTGCTGCACTATTGGCTGTCTTCTGAAAGGAACTAGAAACTAAGAAACAATGTAGACAATAGTAGAGGTTGAATTAGGAGACAGGTCCAAAGACAGGACTATAACAAACTAGGAAATGAACCCAAAAGATGGCAAGTTAAATAATAAAGCAATGTTCCCAAGTCCAAGTGTAAAAGCTGCATTTGTGTACCCCTTCGTCCTAGACCGGGGGTCTGAACCTGTGGCTCTGCAGACGCATGTGGCTCTTTGGACCCTCTGCTGCAGCTCCCTGTTGTGGCAGTGGCATGGCTGGAGCCTTAATGCCACTTCACTTGCCTTTGTACAACAGCAGCATCCCACCTTTGTTGCAGTACATTTGCTGTTGTCACCAGCAAAGAGGACTGGGAGAAAATGGTGGGAGTAGATCTTGAGGGGTGGTGGCCATCCCCCAAGCCCGGCCTTCCTCCTCCCTTGTCGGTGGGGCCAAGAGAAAGAAGAGGTGGCATGGGGAAGCGCTCCTCTCCCCCACCAAGCACCGAGCACAACAGCCCATCAACACGGGGAGATGGCCTGGCAGATGTGCCCCCATTGGACGTTGGAGTTGTCAGAGTGTATCTTCTGACCCTCCGGCACTCACCCACAACTCTCTGTGCTCCTCCAGGCCTGGCTTGCTGAGTGTTGGGAGCAGGCCTGACTCCTCTGCTGCTCTCCCCTCCCCCATGGCCTCAGCCATCTCTGCTGAGGGAAGTCACAGAAAAAGCAAGCAGAAACAGCTCTCGCTGGGGCAAAAGAGCTGAGATCGGGGAAGGCACAGGCAACTGACTCTAATGTTAACAGAGTACAGCAAAATCAGAAACCAAAGTATAAAACCCAAGCAAATTAAAACTAATATCATTAATGGACAGTATCCATTTAATTAAGACTGCATTAAAAAGAATCAATTTAGTCATGGAAAATAGTGGAAACACGCTATAAAATGATCATGTCATTAAAAGCAGAATAAATGAAGAAAATGAAGCAAATGTAACATCAGGAACTAATGAAGGCATAATCCATGGGGAAAAGTACATTAATCCAGAATGTAGAATGGGGGGGGGGGGGATATGTTAAATTTAAATTATTGCTAATCCCATTCAGATATAAGCATATTTAGCTTTATAATAGTTCAGCAGCAAGCAAAATATGGTGGCTCCACATTCTTAGATAGTTTTTAGATTGCAGAGAAAAATGGGGAACAATTTTTAAAAAGTTATAAAGAGGAAATAATTTGGGAACCAGTTTGGTCTAGTGGTTAAGGCACTGAGTTAGAAACTGGGAGATAGTGAGTTCTAGTCCCACTTAAACCATGAAAGCCACTTGGGTGACCTTGGGCCAGTCATTATCATATTAAATCATATCACAGGGATGTTGTGGAGAAAATAGGAGGAGGGAGGTATGTTGGATATGTTCACTGCCTTGAGTGATTTGTAAAAATAATAAAGGTAGAAAATAAATAAATGAATAAATTTTCTAAGTAGTCTAGGCATAGAATAGAGTAATGCAAATGATATTTGCATGCCTGTACCAAGGAAATTAACAAGTAGCATTCATTATCTGAACACTTATGGTACACATCATGCTTTATCAAATTATAGTGGTCAGGACATTTGAAGTTCTTATTACAGGTAATCCTCTATATATGACAACATTTGGAAACAGAATTGTTATTGCTAAGCCAGTCACTTAGCAAAGTCACATCCAATTTTATAACCTTTTCTGCCACGGATATCAAGCAAATCACTGCAATTATTAAATGAATCATACAATTGTTAAGTGAATCTCCCTTTGACTTTGCTCTCCTGGGAAGGTTGTAAATGGTAATCATGTGACCCTGGGATGCTGCAACTATTCTAAATAAATGGCACAAATCTTTCTCTGGAATTATTTCCACTTGAACATAGATCTTATATTCTGGCTCTCTCAGAGTTCATTCTTAGAGCAATAGCACTTAGATTTATATATACCACTTTACAGTGCTTTACAGCCCTCTCTAAGCATTTTACAGAGTGAGCATATTGCCCCCAACAATCGGGGTCCTCATTTTACTGACCTTGGAAGGATGGAAGGAGGAGTCAACCTTGAGCCAGTCAGAATTCAACTGCTGGCAGTTGGCACAATTAGCTGCAATACTGCATTTCAACCACTGCATCACCATGACTCTTATCAAGGGTAAAGATTAACATACTAAGATTTTACCCTTTAGCTGAAATTTAAACTGCATGAATCTACTAAATTATAAAGTTTTGCAAAAGTGATAATAATACATCTCTCAGTGGTCAGCTTTAATTAGCCAAGGCAAAAGATCAATATTCTTTAGAAAATTCTGCTGTCAGCTTTGGAAGCCATATTCCACACTGCCACAAGCCTCAGAAAATGGGAGGGGGGGGTGGATTCAACTGAGTAGCTCTAAGTAGACAAAATAAAATTCTTTTGTTAGTTCAAGATCATTGATCATTGAGCGCAGGATAAAATGAGGATCTTACTTTTGGAAGGATCGTGATTGGGCCATGTGATGTGATGATGGCTAAGGGGGATGGATTTGTAGTTTGGGAAATTGTAGGAAGCCCGGGGGGGGGGGGGCCCCCCCCCCCCGGGGGGGGGGGGGGCCCGGGGGGCCCCGGAAGGGGGGCCACGGGGGGAAGGGGGGCATAAGAAGGGGGGGGGGGGGGGGGGGGGGGGGGGGGGGGGGGGGGGGGGGGGGGGGGGGGCCGGGGGGGGGGGGGGGGGGGGGGGGGGGGGGGGGGGGGGGGGGGGGGGGGGGGGGGGGGGGAGGGAGAGGGTTTTTTTTTTCTTTTTGGGTGGGGTTGGTGATGCCTGACACGGGGAGGCAGGGGAGATAGAAGCTGTAATAGATACCGGGTGTTCCAGATGCCTTATTGGCCTCCCATTGTTGAACAATTAGAAATAAAGACTAAAGACCTGAAACACCCAATCAGGTTTGAACAAGTAGATAGGACTTTAATTGGGGGAGTCCTGGCCACCCAAATGACAGAGTTAATCAAACTAGAGATGGGCAGACACCGTGAACTCATCCGTTTTGTAGTGGTTCCAAAAATGTCAGAATCTGTCATATTGGGACTTGCTTGGTTGGATAAATGGGCCCGTACCATCAAGTGGGAGGACAGATACTGAAAAATCATAATTGGGGTTGGCCTACTGCCACTCCTTCCTCCCACAAAGGAACTGCCATCCAACAGGGATCCACAACCAGAAGCAGCAGCCACTGCTTCAGACTCTCCTCTAGGTGCGTCCCAAGTCCCTATACAATACAGGGACTTGGCTGAGGTTTTTAGTGAAGAGGAATGCAATGTTTTACCCCCCCATCAAGCCACTGATTGTGCCATAGAGTTAGAACCTGGGGCAAAACTGCCAAAACCAAAGATGTATTCCATGACACCAGCTGAAATGACTGAGTTGAGAAAAGACATTGATAACAATTTGGACAGAGGTGTCATTGAACCTGTCAAATCTCAATTGGCAGTCCCAGTACTGTTTAAAGAAAAAAAAAGATGGTGGCTTAATATTATGCATGGATTTTAGAGGCATGAATGGGGTGTGCATAAAAAACATGTACCCCCTCCCCCTCATGAAGGACTTATTAAATCACCTGTCTAAAGGCAAGGTCTTTACCAAGCTAGATCTGAGAGAAGCTTACTACCGAGTCCACATAAAGGAGGGAGATGAATGGAAAACTGCCTTCAACTGCCCTCTGGTTAGTTTCCAATTCTGAGTCATGCCTTTCGGAGTCCAGGTGGGACCTGCAATATTTATGCAACTCATCAATGAACTGTTACATCCACACCTATACAAAGGGGTCCTTACCACCTGGGTGACATTCTTATATTCAGCAAAACCATCAAAAAACATGTCAAATTAGTCAGAAAAGTGCTGAAAAAACTTTTAGCCACCAAGCTATATGTAAAGCTGTCAAAATGCGAATTCCATAGAGTCACTGGATTACCTGGGCTACCGAGTGTCTAACCAGGGGATTGAGATGGACCCTGGAAAAGTGAAAGTGGTGCTAGACTTGCAACCCCCCAAAACACATAAATAACTGCAACACTTTTTGGTTTTTGCAAATCTCTATAGACAATTTATTCCTTCATTTGCTGAGGTCACCCTCCCTTTAACATAGTTATTGAAAACTGGGCCTTCCTTAACCAAACCAAAACCCAATCAACCCCTTGCTTGGACAATGGACTGTCAGAAATCTTTTGAAACTTTAAAACGCCTATTTGCCATTGAGCCATCCTCCAGTACCTGGACCCGACCAAGCCTTTTATAGTCAAGCTGATGCTAGTGATGTGGCTTTTGTGGCAATTCTTCTCCAGAAGAACTCTCAAAACCAGCTAATGTCATGCGCTTATGTGTCCAAAAAATTGATAGACACAGAGCATAGGTGGACAGTTTGGGAAAAAGAAGTGTTTGCAATGCAATGGGCTTTACTATCTTGGGGGCATTTCCTGGAAGGACTGAAGGAGCCTTTCGAGGTGTAGACTGATCATAAGAACCTCGAGGCTCAAAGCTATCACCTAAACAAGTCTGCTGGGATCAATACTCCAAGAGATTCAACTTTAACATGAAATATATCCCAGGGGGAAACATACTGGCGGACACCCTGTCAAGAAAACTTCAATTTGACAATCACTGGGAGGATGATATCAGAATCCCAACCCACAGGCCAAGTAACCACCTGAGGCCAAGCCAACCGCAGCCCCAGATACCTAGAAGACAAACTGACAGAGTTGAAAGCAGCCCTTTTGACCAATCCCTGGTTTGTTGAACATCAAACCAATTTGACAGTGAATGAAGGATTGGCTTGGAAAGGAACAAAAACGTATGTACCCAATACTCTAAGACAGAAACATAGCCATTACTTGTGGTTGGGGGGACACTTTGGGTTCTTAAAAACCATGCATTTAGTCAGGAGCCAGTTCTGGTGGCCAAAAATGAAACCTGAGGACTATGTGAAAAACTGCTTAATTTGTGCCACGATGAAACACAGAACTGGAAAAACCCCTGGCCTCTTTCAACAAGTAGCTGAACCAATGAAGCCATGGGAAGAAATCATGATGGACTTTATTGTAGAGTTACCTGAGAGTGGAGGAAATACCGTGATTTGGACTGTTATAGACTTATTTTCTAAGCAAGCCCACTTTACAGCCTGTAACGGACTACCTTTGGCTAAGAAACTTGCGAAACTGTTCGTGAAGCATATCTATAGGCTCCAAAGAGTATCTTGTAAGTAATCTCAGACCGAGGTGCACAATTTACTGCTAAGTTCTGCAGGGAATTTTTGAAGTCCATTTGGTCATCCCAAGGGCTTTCCTCAAAGTTCCATCCTGTGTGCAATGGGGCAATAGAAAGAACAAACGCCATGGTGGAACTGCCACCCCATTAGATGCTATGTAAATTATCAACAGGAGAACTGGCCAGAGCTGTTGCCATTTGCAGAAGTTGCTTACAATAATGCAATACACAGCAACACAGGCTTGACTCCATTCCAAATCAACACCAGCATGGAATTTGTCCCTATTCTGGAATTACTTAGGGAACCCCCAACATCTATGTCTTTAATGGAGCTGATGGACTCATTAAAGAAAGGTTGGAAGAATACAAAAAAAAAGCTTTAATTGAAGCTGCTGAGGAATATAAAAAACAAACAGACAAACATAGATCCCTCCAACCACCATTTAAAGTAGGGGACAAAATGTTTTTGTCAACTAAATATCACAAGTTGAAGCTTCCCAGTAGGAAGTTGGGCCCTAAATTCTTAGGTCCATTCCCTATATCTAAAATAATCAATCCAGTGACAGTCCAATTAAGTCTCCCTTGGCTGTTGGAAAAAATATACCCAGTGTTCCATAGTAGTTTATTGAAATCTGCTGTAGGGTCGAATCTAATGCCAATACCAGCAGCTCCCCCAAACTTTTAATTATACAAGGTGAAACACATTATGAAATAAAGAAAATCCTTGATTCTAGATTACACCGAGGCAGGTTACAATATTTGGTGTTATAGAAAGGTTACCCTTTGTCAGACGCTACTTGGGTAAAAAGTTGGGATATACGTGCAGATAGATTGGTTAACCAATTCCATGACAAATTTCCTGACAAACTGAAGGATCCCCTTGGAGGCGGGGAGAGGGGCTTAAGGAGGTTACATTCATCCCTGGTTGTGTTTTGTTTAATATCTCTTTCAGGAGGTGATTTTTTTCAAAGGGGGACGCCTGTCAGCTTTGGAAGCCATATTCCCTGCTGCCACAAACCTGAGAAAATGGGAGTGGGGGTAGATTCAATTGAGTAGCTCTAAGTAGACAAAATAAGATTGTTTTGTTAGTTCAAGGTCATTGAGTATGGCTCAGGATGAAATGAAGATCTTACTTTTGGAAGAATCGTGATTGGGCCATGTGATGTGATGATGGCTAAGGGGGGATGGATTTGTAGTTTGGGGAAAAACTTGTAGGAAGCCCAGAAACTTTCAGATTAAGGATTCCACAGATGTGCCAGCTACTATCCTAATAAAGGTACTTTTGAGATATGTTTGTCTTGGAGTTACTGATTGGAATGGAGGGTTGCTGGAATGCTGACATTTGCATTGCCCTGATACAAAGTTCTTAAATATAGGAAGTCTACATGATTCAAGGGGGTGATTTTTATTTATTTATTTCCTTTGACTAGCATTTCACACAATCATCTAGCAGGGGAATAAAAGCACAAGGAAGAGAATTGTTTGCAGAAAGAGTTGTACAGTGTAATTTCTTGCTGCTCTGGATGCAATAAATCATTCTTTCAATAAACTTGAATATAGATGCTACTCCTTGATTTTAGAAAGGTGTGTGATACCTATATAAATGAGTAAAAGACTTCTTCAATACAGCTTCCCAATTGAAAAGGCACAGGTTGCTGAAGATAGGTTTATGAGCACACAGGTTTGATTCGATATATCCAGAAGAAGTGGACTTCTCTGCTGGCTGTTCATCAGATACATTTCAAGGCTACCTGTCTCTTGCAATGCCCAAAACATTATCTCATATACTGAAGAGAAATGATAGTTCCCAATTTTCTTGTTGTCTATTCAGCAATCTCAACCTGAGTTATCATGGGAAGATAGTATAACATAATTCAAGCCATGTAAAATAAATGTTCTGCCACGTTTATTTTTTATCCGGTGTCAAAGAAACTATGTGTGTCTAAACTCATCCATAGAAATAAAACATATCGATGTGAATCTCTATGAAAAAATGATGTCATATCACTGAAAACTCCCAACTGGTTACAATAAAACAGATTATTTTGTTAATAACATCATATATGAATTGATCCCTGTACAGCTCCAGCATTTTCTAGGGTAACACCAAGAAATCACCAAAAAAGAGCCTTGAGCTTCATGGTTTTATTTCTTATTTTTTTTATTTATTTATTTATTTATTTATTTATTTGATTTGTCAATTGTTTACAAGATAATAAGTATAAGTGTATACATAGTTGTGAATACATGAGATGGGTACATATAAGAAAAATAAAAGAATAGAGAAACAATAGGACAGGGACGGTGAGGCACGTTGGTGTGCTTATGCACGCCCCTACAGACCTCTTAGGAAAGGGGTGAGGTCAATGGTAGACAGTCTAAGGTTAAAGTTTTTGGGGTTTGGGGAAGAGACTACAGAGTCGGGTAGAGTATAAAGTCAGACCGAAGACGGCGTAATTCAAGGTTTTCTAGTTCTAGAATTTCAAGTCTGGTGACATAAGGTATTCTACAATGAGTAGAAGAGTGGAGAACTCTTCTTGTGAAATATTTCTGGACTTTCTCAATTGTGCTAATATCAGATACGTAATGAGGGTTCCAGACTGATGAACTGTATTCGAGTATTGGTCTAGCAAATGTTTTGTATGCTCTGGTTAGTAGTGTGATATTGCCAGAGAAAAAGCTACGTAGGATTAGGTTAACAACTCTTAATGCCTTTTTGGCTATGTAGTTGCAGTGGGCTCTAGCACTCAGATCATTAGAGGTGAGTATTCCAAGGTCCTTTACAGAGCTTGGGTCATCAACAAGGTCTTGACTATTCAGCTTGTATTTTATTTTCTGATTTTTTTGCCAATATGTAAGACAGAGCATTTATTTGTTGAGATTTGAAGTTGCCATTTGTTTGACCATTCGGATACATAGTCAAGATCTTTTGTAGGGTAGCAGTATTGTCTGTAGTATTGAACAGCTTTACATCATCAGCGAAGAGAACGCAATTGCTCTTAATATGATCACAGAGGTCGTTTATGTAGAGTATGAAGAGAGTTGGTCCTAGAACACTGCCCTGAGGGACACCACTATTGACAGGTACTGGATTTGATAGGACTCTCCCGATTTTGACCATTTGTTGTCTGTTTGATAGGAATGCTTCTATCCAGTTATTCAGTTGTCCAGATATACCATAGGATTTTATTTTTAGGAGTAGTTTGTCGTGTACCACTGAATCAAAGGCTTTACAGAAGTCTATGTAGATTGCGTCTATTGCTTTGCCCTGGTCGAGTTGTGTCGTCCATATGTTTTTGCAGTGTAAGAGTTGCAGATTACAGGATAGTTTTTTTCTGAAACCAAATTGTTTATTGGAGAGTAGGTTGTTTGTCTCTAAGTGGAGGATGATGGATTGGTTAATAATTGATTCCATGACTTTGCAGGTGACGCAGCATAAGGAGATTGGTCTGTAATTTTCAACTAGGCTTGGGTCTCCCTTTTTGAAGATGGGGATGACTGTGGCTTGTGACCATAAGTTAGGCAAGGAGCTGGTCCTGAAAGATTTTTCAAAGATTATGCTTAGAGGTTTGGCTATGGCAGTGGATAGCTTTCTTAAGAAGTAGGAACATATTCCATCCGGTCCAATAGATAGGGATGGTTTTAGATTGCGTAGTGATTTTTCAACATTGTCTTCTGTGAAATCGATATGTATTAGGTCATTGTTGTTATCTGTGGTACGGTTAGGAAATACTGGGCAAGATCCATTGCTGTTTACAAATACTGAGCCGAAGAATGTGTTAAAGATGTTGGCTTTAATGGTGTCGTCGTTGCAGTCTTTACCATCAGGTCCTATCAAGGGAGGGATGGACCTTGAGTCTTTTAGTTTGTTGTTTACAAAATTGTAAAAAGCACGGGTGGAATTGGTGCTTAGAAGGTTTTCTTCTTGTTTAATGTGATAATTGGTGCATTCGGTCTTTATCTGGTGGCATAAGTTTTTGTATCGGTTTTTGAAATTGGCAACGTGACCAGATTTGTTTTTCCACCAGAGTGACCTCTTTTTGGATTGAAGTTTCTTTATTGATATGGGTAATCTTCTTTTTGTTTTGTTTTGGGAGTTGTTGTTGGAACATATAGTATGATGACTCTTTTGATTTCAAGTAAGAATATGTTGTAATGGTCTTCAACGGTATTGCATCCAGAGAATAGAGATTGCCAATCAAGGGATGAGAGGTCATTGTCTATAAGATCATAGTTGCCTTTTTTGAAGTTATAATTGGGGATTACATCATTGAGGTGATTTTTGTGTGGACGTATGTTGAGACAAAAGTCAATCATATTGTGGTCACTGCTGGAAAAGGGTTCTTTAGTTTGTATTCCGTAAATTAAATTCAAACTATTGCAGAAGATGAGATCGAGGCAGTTGTTTAGTCTAGTGTTGTTGGTTACTAGTTGTTCCAGTCCCAGATTTGTAATAGCATTGTAGAAGGTTGTGTGTATGATTTCAGTTGTACAATTATTTAGGGTCCAGTCGATATGAGGTAGATTGAAATCTCCAAGAAAGATAAAAGGGTATGGGCAGGATGTAGCCCATGTTAGTAATGTATTTAGCTTGTTTACATGTTCGATGTCATAATCAGGTGCTCTGTAACATAGTAAGAATCGAATTGTGATATTTAAGGATAGTTCACAGATGATGGTTTCAGGAAGGGCAAGCTCCTGGGTAACTTGGATATTTTTTAGATGTTAAGGATTTTTTATAGAATATAGCAACACCACCTCCTCGACGATTTTCACGATCTGATCGGTAAACATGATAGTCTCTTACTGTGGCAATGGAGTCGGGAGAGATGCATTGAGCCATGTTTCACAGACAAATATAATGTCGAAGTTAGCCGTATTAAGGAGGATGAGAAATTCAGGTATTTTATTCACGAGGCTTCTTGTATTGAGTAGTTTGCATTTAAGTCCGGCAGTAGTTAGAATTGAGGTAGTTGGGGGGCGTGCCTAGTCTTGGGTGATGGTGGATGGGTTGAGGTAGGGTTGTGGTTGAGGGTAAAAGTTGAGAATTGGGTTGCGTGGCTTACTTTTGATACAGTCAGCATGGTAGTCAATGTACAGGTCCTTCTCTCCATTGTCTAGACGGTTTTTGAGTTCAATGCGGAGTACACGGGAGCGGGCACGTTGCTGTATGGTTAGGTCAGGCGGCAATGGAGGTTCTTGTGGTTGGTGTTGGTTTTGGCGAGAGTGAGTTTATAGTATAAATGAATTTACGTTTGCTTGATTCGTTTTTGCAAATGACCCTGCACAAGCGCAATGGGGCCACAGAGCCGTCTCTATTTTTGAGCTCTCGGTCGATGCGAGAAATGTCAAGTATTTCATCAGCGGAGATGGTTGATGCTTGATAATCTCTGATGATGTTTCGGACAGTTGTGATGTCATCATTGACATTGATGTCTTCTAGTCCAAATAAGATGGCGTTTGGACGTTTCCGTTCACGCTCAACAGCTTCTCTGATGAGGATTGGGATATCAATATTTGACTGGGTTGTGTTTATTTGTGGATTGGGTTTTGGATTGGATTGTGGTTGATGGGTGGAGATGTGGTTTGTAGCTATTTGATGTTCAGGTTTTTGCGTTGTGTCTTTTTTTTTTCAAGGTTGGTTATTCTTTCTTTACGGCGCCCAGGGATGCTACTATGGTGTTGAGGGATGTTTTAATGGTTTCGATGATTGGGGATGTTTCAATGGTTTCAATGGTATCATCTCTTTCAGACAGATCCAGTTTGGGTATGCATGATTTGCAGAAATATGGATACTCATTGGATGATTCTAGGTATTTAATCATTTGCTCAGGTAATCCCAAGCAGTCATGATGAGTGTATTTTTTACACAGAGAACATATGATGGAGTATTTATTATCCTTTAGATTTTTGTAGCATTTGAGGCATGTGCAGGAGTCTTGTGGTTCATTGGTGGGGATTATCTTCCCTTTAGGTTGTGGTTTGACGTAGGATTTACTTTTTGGCATGGTAGGATTGGTAAAATAGTACGTTGATTGAATTAATTAAAGGAACAATTTTGGGTAATCTATATAGCCAATATTACATCAAACAATATCAAACAATCAATTGTAGTAATCTCTCAAGTCAGATAATATTCCTGAGCAACAATCAGCCTGATCAATTAATTACTCTAATCACTAATCAATTAATTACACTAATTATTAATCACACTGTTCATTTAAATTCACTAAATCAATGATTTTGCTATTCAATTAAATTACATGAATTTTGATATTTTAATCTAGTCAGTAATCACACTGTTTGCACTAAACACTCTAATCACACTAATCAATTAAAAATAATAAATTAATAAAACCATTAATAAAATATTTTATAGAAATTGATTATCTAATCGCTGATATAGGTGATGAGGTAGAAAAGTTGTAAGTTTTGAGGTAATGAGGTAGTATTAGGAGTCTGCAAGGAACGGGTTGATTGTTTTACTAGCAGCTGATGAGAGGAATTTATCGCTTTTTGAATAGCAGATCGCTATTACTCTGTAAACAGGAAGTTGTAACACAGTGTTCTCACTCAGCAGTTGAGGGAAAACTCTCAAAGTTGGGGAAAAGCCACGTTTGGAGCCTTCTCGCTCAGGGAGTGATTCACCCGCCGGCGCCCTCGGGCTTTCCTCCTTCTGGCGCTCCTCGGGCTTTCCTCCTCCTCTCTCTGGAGCGAAGCGGTAGCAGTGGTAGCGGCAGCGGTGTCTCCTCCGAATTTTCCCTCCCTCACTGCCCGTCGTCTCCCCAACCAACTCGGGACAGAAAATTCTAACTTGGATTTACAGCGGATCCCTTGCAAGAACGAGCCTTGCTTTTACGCGGATCCGCCACTTGGATTCTTCTTTGTCTGCGAGGCTCGTCCCGGTTAAAATGGCGTCCCCCTCCACTCCCGGCCTTCGCCCGCTTGCCTTTGTTCTTGCTTTGTTCCTTTGCGCCTCTGGGCTGTCTCCGGCTGGCTTGATCTTTATCTTTCGCTTCTCCACGATCTTTATGGTGCCGGTAGATGCTGCACGCTTAGCGGGAGGGTGGGGTGGGGGTAGCAGGAACCGTCGCCGGCGATTTCCACGGCAAGGATAGATGCCGCCGCCGTCCGAAGCCAAGCGATGTTCACAAGATCACAGACGGTTCTTAGAGATTAAAAAGAGGAAAATCTAGAAACTGACGCCTGCCGCTCCCTTCTAGATAGGCAATTTTACAGGGAACCTTTCCTTCTAGCCTAATGCCGATCATCCCAGACCCGCGTGGAATATGACGTCCCGCGCCCTTGCAGGGTCTATACTATATTTCTTATACCAGACTCAGTGAATCATTGTTGCAGGGCCCCTCAGAGGACCTATGACAAGCATTGCTTATCATTCTTATCATCCCTGCTAGCCTTTTGCATGCTCCTTGGTGAAGTTTGGCAGAAGATGCTGCAAATTCACCACCGAAAAATCATTATTTTTTTCTTTTATAAAGCCACTATGTCTTAGTAATTTTTTAAAATGAGTATCATTGGCCTTATCTTTTCTGTTTACCCTTTATTTTATTATCTTTTACATAACAAAAACTATAAGAGGAAAGAAAGAAAGAAAGAAAGAAAGAAAGAAAGAAAGAAAGAAAGAAAGAAAGAAAGAAAGAAAGAAAGAAAGAAAGAAAGAAAGAAAGAAAGAAAGAAAGAAAGAAAGAAGAAGGGAGGGAGGAAAGAAGGGAGGGAGGGGGAGTGGAAGTGGAAGGAGAGGAATGCAACTGAATAGCCTATTCTCTATGGATTTACCTAATCCTCTTTTAAACCGTTGTAAATTAGTGGCTGGTGGTACCACATCATAATGTACCAAACTTTATGTTGTTCATATGTTTTCTTCCATATGAATTTGAAATATTAAAAACTCTGAATTCAGGAATATAATTAGCAAACATAGAACAGCAAACTGTGGATTTAAATATTCAACATGTATAATTAGCAGATGGTAATGGAACTAACTACTCTACTTGTTCGCCATGAATTGACACCAATTTGAAGACACAATCACTCAGTCAATATGACTGAAACAAATACTTTAATCAGGATATTTGAATCCCAGATTTTAGTTTTAATTATATTTCAATCTATTCTGAAACTTAATAAAAAGTGAACAAGAAAAAACTCATTTATTTAAGTTGCAGAATATTCATGTCCATCCTAAACACTTAGTTTTCTCTCTTAAATGAAAGACACTAAAAGATATATGTCATTATAGCTTTTGCTCTTATGGCATTATTTGTTTGTTTGTTTGTTTGTTTATTTACTTATTTACTTACTTACTTACTTATTTATTTATCAGATTTATACACTGCCCATCTCACTAAGTGACTGATTCTGAGTGACTTACAAGTAAAAACATTTTTTTTTTATAAAAATAGACAGTGTTTTTGTCACCTCAAGCCACCAACAACCTCTGGGTTTCATACCATATTTGGATCCCTGTACCAACTGACAGATCTTAACACTTCTCCAAAAGGGGGGATGGAGCAACCACATCTCAAAGAGCAAGATACTCCATAGAGCAGGGGCCATGGCAGAGAAGGCTCTCCTGCTAAATCAGTCAGTTGAAATTCTTCAGTGAACAGCATCCATAACATGTCCTTCTTGCCTGACTGGATGGAATGAATTGATGTAATTGGGACAAGACGATTCTTTGGGTAACCTGGGGACTTGCCATGAAGCACTTTAAAAGTCATAACCAACACATTGAATAGGACCTTGAATCACATTGTCCCTGAAGCAATTCACACAGCAGAGATGTTATAGATGCACAGCTCTAAAGGTGTCCAAAATGGCTTGTAGTTTATACCAACTGTAGCTTCCACTTTTCATAGCAATCCTATGTAGAGCATATTGCAGTATTCCATATTGGAAAATGATCAGGGCACGACTGAGAGAAAGGCTCCCAACTCTGGAAAAGGCACAACTGGCCATACAACATGAAACTGAGCAAAAGCCCTCCTAACTATGGCTGTCACTTTCTCCTCAGGAGTTGAGAGTCCAGGAGGTCTGGACTGTAGTATTGTTTTTAAAAACAAGAATTAAAATGGTAAAAAGAGTCACTTGTGGTAAGATGGGAGGTGAATAAATTTAACAAATAATAATAACTATCAAATGTCCAGTTGGCTAGTTGTGGAATTCTTCAAATGTTCTAATCTGACTCTTTGTATCAAGTTTTTGCCAACTGTAACTGTGGATTTAGCCTGCAATCAAATATACAATACAGAACTCAACAGAATAATTAAACTCAACAGAACTTCCTTTGAAGTAGATGATTACAAGCAACCCTCAGGCTTTCCTTTTAAAAATCACTTTATCTTGTTGAAACAAGTGTTAATTAAAAGGACTTTTGCTTCTCTGTATGGTGTAGCTGATTATAAAATCAATGCTTTGTAGCTGTGGATGTAATATGTGTACCATTTAAAATATCAAAACATGGGATATCTGGTATGACTGGATGAAGAAAAAGTGATATCTGATGATTTGGTAACATTTTGAAAAGACGGGTGACATGTAAATAAATGTAAATAAACTATAGAGATCTTAAAAGGATGAAGGAATTATTATGACAATGTATAATACGCTATCAGAAGAAAAGTATAAGTGTATCTATTGCTCAAACAAAACTGTAAAATGTATATACATGTGTTTAATGTTACAAATGTTGAATAAATATATTATTTAAAAATCTTTTTCAATGAAGGACTGTCTACACTCAACATAGAAGTTGTCAGAATCCTACTCTTGAATCTGTTGGTAAGTTAGGGGGAATTACTACCTTTGGCTAACCAAAGATAGGTCAGTTGACACCCTAAAAAGAACAAATATGACAGGAAGAGGAATACAACTTTTTGAGAACCTGAATAAAAGCCAGGAAACTAAATCACATTCCTAGCTCTATACCAGTATATTAGTCTATTTTTCCCTTTCTTTTTTTCTTTTTTCTTTAAGGCAATTGCTATTTAATTCCAATCCTTTTTATGAAAACCAGAATCCTATCCTATATAGTTGTGCACTCTGAGTTACAAAGATTGAGAAATGCATGTCTTACTAATGACTTTGATCTATCACTCCATATGCTACCGTGTTTCTCCAACAATACGGCCTCCACCAATAGAAAGCCCCAGCATGATTTATTGGCATAAATCAAATTAAGCCCCTCCCCCCAAATTAAGGCCCATATTAAACATGCGGAATGACGGGGGGGGGCTTGCCGTTAGGAAGTACTTTGTTGCATGCCCGGATATGGTGCCGACCCCTTTTCTCTAGCCGATTCTGACTGAATCTCTATCCCGCTCCTTTATCCTCATGACGGGGTCGGCAGTGACGCCTCTGGTGTGGCCACCCCAGCTTGCCAGCCTTGCCCCGCTTATGAGACGATATTGTGACAGCCGCTGCCGCCGCACTCCCTTCTCTTTCCTCGCCTCTCCCTTCGCCGGCAGGAGTGTGCGTGCCTGCTGCCACTGCCGCCGCTCCTGAGGCCATCTGGGGCGGGCAGGTGGGAAAGCAAGGCAAGGTGGCTGCGCTGTCTTCTTTTCCCTCAGCGAAGCGCCGCCGCTGCCACCGCCACCTGCGATGGGCGAGGAGGCGGCGGAGGCACCGAAATGTCACCAAGGCAACGAGTGCCTCCGCGCCGGGCCCTCCGCTCATCCCGCCAGGGCCGTGGCAGAGCCGTGCGCGCTGGGGAGAACCAGGAAACACCCGCGCTTGCCTGCCACGGCCCTGGAGGCACTTCCTGTCAGCCTCGGCTAGAGAAAAGAGCCAGCCTCTCGGAGCACGCCGGCGTCTTTCCCTCTCTCTCTATGTATGAAAGAGCTCGCCTCACTGGAGCGTTGGCGAAGCACACGAGTTTCGCAGTCGGAGAGGGAGGAGGCGGCGGCGAAAAGGACGCGGCGGCAACGGCAGGATACTGCAAGTCAGGACCTTGCATTGAAGCAGCCCGGGGGCACGAGCCACCTCCCTCCAGCCCACCTTGAGGATTTGCCTTTTGTTGTTGGTATACTTGGTTCAGGCGCTCCTGTGGCCGCCTTCCTTGCCTTCGGAAGGTAAAGTGAATTATTTTAAAAACCTCCACTCATCCCGCCAGGGGTGGCAGCAGAGCCGCACGGGCTGGGCAGAACCAGGAAACACCCGCGGCTTGCTTTCCTGGCTCTGCTCAGCTCGCATGGCCCTGATGGGATGAGCGGAGGTTTTTAAAATAATCGCTTACCATCGAAGGCAAAGGGAAGGCGGCCACAGGAGCGCCTGAAGCTCAAGTGTCTCCTCAGGGCTCCGGTTGCAGGGAGGAGCCCTGACTGGCTGCACGTGGCTGCGCCAAACGCCGCGGCGTTGCTGTAACGCTATGGCAGCAAGGGAGAAGGAAATTAACGGTGGCGGAAGGTCTCCCGAACATCCAGCTGTCGCCGCCCGCCCACCCGAGGATGCAAGGGGATTAAGTCACCCGAAAAGACGGCCTAGCCGGTTTTTCGGGGTCAAAAAAAATAAGGCCCGGCCTTATTATGTGAGAAACACTGGTATATATACTAAACCAGAGGAGTGAACAGTAACAAAATATAATTGCACTCTAGCCAGAAGAGGGCACTATGCATTTTAAAGCAAATTCTGTTCTTAGAAAATAAAGGTTGAATGTTTTCAGTAAAATAATTACAGATCCTTATTTTATGTGATCTGTTAGTGCAGTGTTTTTCATTCATTTCATGCATTTATCCTGCAATTTCGAGCATAGAATTGCTCTGTGTTGCAAAACACAAAACAAAAACTCTCAGAGGAACACCCAGTAAAAATGTAGCATTTTTGTATTTGTTATTCTGGTTACTAAATAGCTACTTAATTACTCCCCTTATTGTTGAGTAGCAAATTCTGTTAGCAATTGTATCTGGGCTCCATGTAACTATACCTTCTGTAGTACAATGTAATTTGCTTGAATATAGTTAAAAAGCAGTCAACATAATATTAGTTATTATGTTACACACAAAATATACATAGTATATTTCATTAGTCTTTAGGCTCAGGTTTAGTGAAACTATTTAGACAGAGAGATGCCAGGAAATTTCTTTTGAATGCATAGATTTTTAAAATGAACAACAAAATTGTAACATTACAAATAATAAATTATTCACTGGCTAACTGTGAACGTATTGAAAAATAGGAATACTAATGTGGCTGTTTGCCAAAAGCCGAGGAACAAAAGGAAAGGAAGTCCTTTTGCACAGCGTTAAATATATATCTTTACGATATATTGATGGCATGTATACATGACAACTCTTTCCTGGAGCTTATGAAAGCATAATGGAATATGCTTGACTTTACTTACCTCTGGGAAAGCAAACTTCTAATCTGTTTTGCATAATATATATTATGATTTATTATTAAAATATTCCTAGTAATAATAGAACAGGTCAACATATTTGGGATTCAGAGTGCACTTTTATTTTTATTCCCAGATAATAAAGAGGAACAGCCCAAGATATAATGACATCACAAGAGTAAATGTGTTTCAGAGGATTTGGGTCATTTTGGAAAGCATTTAAGACAGACAGTAAGAAAAGAGAAAAATAAGCTGTGCAGCTCAAAATCACATTTTGCCACTAAATGTCATCTGTGTGATTTTCAAATGTTCTAGGGTTATAAAAAATGGGGGGGGGGATGTTGCATTTCCTCATTGAGAGCAACCTTATACTTATTTCTTCTCTCATAAAAGCCACTTAGCAGCAAATTAAAAACTTTTTAATTAAAAAAATGGTCCCAGTGGTCCTGGTTCATTTTTCTTTGCTGCACATCATTATAACATGCATTTTTAATTCAGTTATATTTTTATTGCATGCCTTTTAAAATTATTTTTGTTTCCTTAACTTTTAATTGTATAGTTTTTTAAAAAAATATTCATTAGTTATATCTATTGTGTTAATTTTCTTGGGACTTCTAATATATTTTATTACTGCTTTCAAAGTCATTTATTGCTGATGGGCATTGATTTTTCCTAACTAGCAGGGACTGGAACAAACATTTTACAAAACCCTTTTTGGCATGGTGGCTTCAAGTCAGTGTTGAGATTGCTTGAATAAGTCCCTGCAGTGGTTCCCTGTCTCCTCTATCCTTGGGCTGAGAAATGACTAGTCAAGGCCACCCAGATGCCTTGGTCTTTCAGGCAGGACTAGAACTTACAGTCACTTGGTTTCTAGCCTGGTACTTGAGCCAAAGAACACCAAACTGTCTCTCTGATGCTTGATACTGTATAGCAGGGGTCTCCAAACTTGGCAATCTTGAGACTTGTGGACTTCACCTCCCAGAATTTCCTTTGCTGGATAATAAATTCTGGGAGTTGAAGTCCACAAGTCTCAAAGTTGCCAAGTTTGGAGATCCCTGCTGTATAGCAATGTATTTTAAAAAGGACCTGTTAATTTTAAAAAGGACCCGTTTGCTAAAGTGCTTATGTGTTATTCTTTAACATTCCTTATTTTGTTACTTAACGTTGAGAACTTTTGATGAAGGGCTCAGTGGTGGGATTCAATTTTTTTTTACTACCCATCCTGTGGGTGTGGCTTGGTGGGCATGGCAGGGGAAGGATACTGTAAAATCTCCAGTCAGAGGTGGTATTTGCCAGTTCTCCAAACTACTAAAAATTTCTGCTACCGGTTCTCCAGAACTGATCAGAACTTGCTGAACACCACTTCTGAAAGTCTTGACCATTGTTGAAGCAATGGAAAGTATTTTAAAACTCTGGACATTTTCTTCAAACCAATAAAACAGCTCTCTCTCATTGTCTTTTGACAATCAAATATTGCTGATTTTTACCTTGCCTTATCTCAAGCAATGAAAATTCTTTGTTCTAAATCAACGGGGGTGGGCTGTATGCAAAATGAAGCTAATAAAAAAAAACTCCCAAGTATATTCTATTTATAACCTTTAACCTAGTTCTGCTTGGTCATGTCCTAGTTCCTGTGTCCAAAATATGCTATGAAAAAAAATGTTTAAAGAAAAAATGTTTAAAGTACTAAAAGGTCGAGATTATTTAGCTTCATAGTGCATCAAGCCACTTCTTCATCATCTTCCATTCCTCACTGCCTGTATAATTTGGCTGGATATGTGAAAAGACATTTGCAATATTCACATTAAATATGAGCTAATTGGGGGAGGCAAAATGACATAGTAGTAAGAAATTGCACACACACTAAACAAATTCATTACTTCAGCACACTGAGTAGTTAGAGTAGATCATTTTCCAGTTGAGTAGATAAGTAGGGGCAGAAAGCCAACCCGAACCACTTACAATCTGATAATATAACTGGCCAAACCTCAAGCAACAGCCTACATTTTTGTATAAATATACAAAGCAATCTTAAAAGATTAGATAAATTATACACAGAATAAACAGTGAAGATTCCTTCCAGAATTTACTGGGTAAAGGCATGAGTAGGTAACTTATAATTAGTAGGCCAGCAGGCCAATGCATCTACTGGCGTTCTTGGACCATATTTTGGGGTGTATGTTTGTGTGTGTGTGTTGTGTGTGTGTGTGTGTTGTCATTCTTTTTTGCTGTATCAACAAAAGGTTCAATACATTTAAGGCATGAATAGATTTTTTAAAAATGGCTTATAAAATATAAGAGAATTGCATACAAGTGTAGTGTTTTTCCTGTGTCTTTTTCTATTAAATGTATTTAATAGCATTTAATAGCATTAAAAAGCATTTAATTTTTTGGTCCTTAGCTTTGCTTAACCCTATAATTACTGTAGATATAGTGCCAACCTTTAGATATGAATAGTGCAACAGTTCTTAATAAACTTAAGTATAAATGATCTTTCATCTTCATCAAGATGTTCAATATTATGATCTGGGACAAAGATAGAAATAAAATAGTAGTTAAAATATATTGTCAGGTTTCTGGCAATTGCCCTAAAGTATTCCTATGCCTGTTTTTGAGTTGCCATATATCTTATCAGTTATTTTATTCAGTAAACTATAAGCGGATGATCGCCATAATATAATCATATCTGAGTCATTATAATCCATTTTAATACATTGAATACAAATATTTATTTGTCAGTAAAAAATTAAAAGAGATTTTTTTTTGGGGGGGGAAATCCAAAATTCTTTTCATGCATATGATCTCCTATTGTTAAAGTCCCTGGTGTCAGAAATTGTGTTGCTCTATTACAAATAAACTGAAATATATCAAGACATAAATCCATCTTCAGCTTTATAGACTAGTCAAATAGAAAGATATATACATGGAAACAACAGGATTATAAATTAACTGCAATCATGAGCCATTGGGAATATTTGGGTATCAAAAAAACATTCATTTTTATAGCATCCTCAAGCAGTCTATGATTGTTGCATGAATCACCCAGGTCTAGGATCTGAGCAGACTTCTATTTTGTAGAATCTACTATATTTTGTTATTATTGTTAGCAGAAGCTAGATGCACTGTCCATTTTCATTACATTTAAATTCAATATTAAAAAACATAGGTCTACTGTATATAATGCATCAAATATATCAATCACTTTATTGAACTAATGCTATGCAATTTAATTAGGAAATTTAATTTAGGAAATTGTTTTAACTATCCATTATGGAGTTCACGCCATTTCCATAAAAAAATAACCACATGTTGTCTTCATTTCAACTGTTATCATTTAGGGCAAACTGAGAGTTGTATTGTCAAAAGATTGTATACTAGTTTGAGGATTTGGTAGACATTACACACAGATTTACAAACAGCAGTAGAAAACTTTAAATTTAGAAGTAATCTACATGAGAGACAGAGGATCTGTATATTTCATCATACCACTTTTATGAGCTTCCAAGATGCATCTGATATGCTGTTGTTGGCCACATAATGGTAGCCTAAAAGAAGAATCTTGATTTGGTCCAAGGAACCACTTACCACATTCTTATATATTTTTAAAATAACCTATGATCAGAGTTCACGAACACTAGGGGGCTAAATATACTTTTAAGAGATTTGAGCCATTCATTCCACATATCACTTCTATGAAATAAATATTTTTTCCTTTTGAAGATCAAAATAACTAGATCTTTATCTTTTCACTTTGTTTGTACTTGTGATACATTTTGACAATCCAAATTATGCACTCAATTGTACTTGTGATACGTTTTGACAATTCAAATTATGCACTCTTTTGGAACTGCATCTTAGGTAAATGTTACACAATTCTTTTAAAACAATCAGAAAGTTTTAGTGCTTTAAATTATCTGTTTGGCTTGTAGGATATTTATAGTGTCTCATTCTGTTTTATCACTTCATTTAATAATTAACATTTTATAATATCAGCCATATTTCATCATGCTGTGAACTGAAGTTGTCAAATTATTTTGTTTACCTTTTTTGTATCCATTTTCTCATTTGCTTCAAATAATAATTACAAATGATATTGATCTGGGAAATATAAACAGGGCCAATCTGAATATCTAACCTATTTGCTCACTGAAGATCCGTCATGCTGGGTTTCATGTTACATCTTTCACAATTAGTCATATGAACCATCTGGTATTGAATATAATTGCACAATAGTAGAATGTTTATACCGTCTTATGTTAGTTGTAACATTTTATACTGTTAAAACAATTGCCATCACTTCAAGGTAACAAGCCAGGAAATGTAGTTCTCAAGAATAGGTGGAATACTATTAATATAGACTATAGTCTAGTGGTTAGGGCACCAGCTAGAAACTGTCAGCTCTACCCCTTAGCCATGAAGGCCAACTGAGCAACTTTCGGGCAGTCAATCCCAACATACCTCACAGTAATGCTGTTGTGGAAAAAAGGAGGAAAGAGTATTAGATATGTTTATCACACTGAGTTATTTATGAAAACAGTAAATATGATAATAAATAAAATAAAGAAATAAATAACAACAGACACTTGGAAGCCTGAGTTTCCCAGCCCTATTCAAAGGTCACATCTGTAGCAATCAATATGAAATATGTTACATCTGCATATTCTTGTTTCTAAGAGGACAAAAATATCAAATACTTTCATTACAGATATATACCATAGCTAGCATAGATAACAATAAATAGTAAAAAAAAAATCAAAATATGTTTAATTAGATAGAGCATGGCAGAAAAGCTATGGGGACCTTTCTTCCTATTCGTTGGCAATCCCTCATTCTAACTTTGAAGAGGGAAAAGCAATTAATCCAATGATACCTACTAAAGTATGGTACGGATAATTATTTTTATCTTAAATCAAGTTTACTAAGTTCATAACTCATAACAAACCCAAAGTAATAGGATAGCATTCTAGCTTCCCAGGACACTCAATACAGATTTCAAGGTTGGTATTTTAGAATAAGGAAAACACACCAGCTTTGTGGAGTGCAAGGACTGCTAGACTCACATATTGCAAAAAGGATTCTGGTTATCTTAGAAGGCTTTAACACAAACAACGTTTTAGCCTATTACAATTTGTAATTGAAGACATCTCTTATGCAATCTACTTCTAAGTTGCCACTCTTTCTCTTCTGAGCTTGCTCATTTTCTAGCAGATAGTGATAATACCTAGTTAGGGTAATGAAATATCTGTCAGAAAACCAGCAACTCAGAGAGCAACCCTGAGCTATAAATATTATCCTTTATTGGTACTCTTTCTCCTGCGAGGTGCGCTAATCAAGAAAAATGGTGATTTTTATATCAACTTCTAGTCCTTTGAAAAGCCTCTGAGTTGTTCTTGTGGATTATTAGGAATGAACTCATCACAATAACATTTCGAAAGAGTCACGTGATAAAAAAAATCCCTCTCCACTTTGGAAATGAAGGAAGAACTGGAAAACCAGCTCAACTCTTTCGATTACTTCACTTCACTTGGTCAATGCAAATGTGGGAATGAAGCGGCTCAATAAAAAGCGACAGTCCCACCCACAAAGCAGCATCAGCACCCAAAGACTCAACGGGAAGAGGGTGGAAGAAACAGAGGCAGAGAGAGAGAGAGAGAGAGAGAGGACGGGGGTGTGTGTGAGGAAGAGAAAGAGGCGAGCAAAACGGCGTGAAGCCTCGCCGCCTTTCTTCTCGCCCTCCCCTCTGTCGTGCCGTGACGCAAGCTGTCGGGTAACCCGAAACTGCACATTGGCAGGGCGAGGGTGCGCGCGCGCGCGCAGACCCTGACTCACCCAAATCTTCGCTTCTTCCTCGACTTCTACCCCCCCTCCCCCGCTTTCAATCTTTAAGGCTTCCCTTTTTCAGAACTCTGAGCCATCCTCCCCTCCCCTCCCCCACCCACCCACTCACCCACCCTCGGCATCTCCTTCCCAGTCCCTGGAGTTGGTATGACAGGAACTCATTATGCTGCTTTCCCGACTTTCCCGGGAAGGCAGATAAGCAGGAGGCGGAGGACTTGACAAGGGGAAAAGGCGGTGGCGCGCTCGCGCTTCGCCGAAGCCTGGCCCGCCCTCCATTTCTTTCCAGTCTGACTTTGTCCGACGGATTCCGGGCTGGTTTTTGCTAACCCTTCCCGCCAGCCTGCTTTCCCAGCAGCCATGAACCGCGTGGGGAAGAAAAACGAGGAGACTCTCATCGAGATGGGGCAGACCCACGATGGTGAGTAGGCCAAGAGGAGGGTGGGAGATTTCGTTGTCCCCTCATTTGCAAGAGGATTTCCCAAGGAAGAAAGAAAGTCCCGTCTTTTCATCTCGCCGAGGCGGCGGTTTGGCCAGATCTTGGGAATCTCCCCTGCTGTTTCAACCCCCGCCGTTTCCCTCTTCCGATGTTGAAGGTTTTGGGGCCTTCTGCTTTCGGATATAACGGTGCTAAATCAACCGGCCGGATCCGGGTTGGGTAGGGCGATGGCTTAGCTCGGTCCCGGCCTGATCGTCGGGTTCGAGTGGTAGCCGTGAACGTCAGAAGTTTGCTTTTTTAAAAAAAAATAATTAAAATAAATGGTTTGCTTTAGGCGTGATTTTTCCAGCTGTCCGCCGTGGTGGTGGGGAGAGAAGATCGGTGAAGTTGAGGTTCTGGAGTCAATAAGAAGAAAATTGTGGATTTCCAGGAGGCCATAGCAGGAGGGCACCGCCCTCCTTAAAATGTTGGCATTTCATTACCCCCCCAAAAAAAGCCGCTTCAGATGATCACTCCTGCATTCATTGTTCCACAAGGTTGCACGAATACACGTGCAAACAGGGTGTTGAAGGACAGGCAGCGCTGCATACCTATTTACTAGAAATAACCGGTAGGGAAGTAGGTCTAGACTAGAGAGAGAATACGATGGGCACTGGGTGATTTTAGAGTAGTAACAAAACAGTTAAGGGTTAATAAGCACATTTAACCACAATTCTCCAAGAAAGAGAGAAAAAAAATTGTCCAAGAAAAAAAAATAGTCCCAAAGGTGCATTTTTAGGAGGCACCTGGACTTCCTTGTTTTTCTTTCAAGATGTTTTGCTTCTCATCCAAGAAGCTTCTTCAGCTTCTTGGATGAGAAGCAAAATATCTTGAAAGAAAAACAAGGAAGTCCAGTTGCCTCCTGAAAAAGCACCTTTGGGACAACCACGACCTGTTTAAGAAGAAAAAAAAGGTTTGTGAGGTTTTTTTTAATTGTTTTTGAGACAGATAGATATACCTCCTATGTGAACTTTATTTGGGCCTGGGGTTTGTTCAGTCCCTTTTAAATGAAAAGCATTAAAACGCATGAGAGGTGTGCTATCATAAGAGAGGAAGTAACAAAATGATGGGGAAAAAGAACCTCTTAATAGAATTAGGAAGCAAGCTTTGTCTTTCTTCCCAGGACTGCTTGAAGTGCCATTTCACCTGATGGCATCAGAAGTTACTTTAGACTTTCAGCTTGATGGCCCTGTGTTCCTCTTTTGATATTAACGTTTTATTTTTGTTGTGATCTTTCTGCTCACTTTGTCCTATTTGTCTTCTATGATGTTCTCATTGGAGAAAGATAAAGCAAGATGGAGTGATTATTTGGTTAGGCTTGGACTACAGTGTCAGCTATATGGTACTCCTTTTCCTAGAAAACATTAATTGCAGATATACAGATTATTGAACTTTTTGAAAGTGTCCAAGAAGCACACTGAGTGTTTCAATCATAAGTCCAAGAACTGCAATTGGACTGTCTAGTAATGCCTTTTCAGAATTTAATTGACTTACTGTGGTATCTTTTTGCACTCGGCAGTTAGGTTGTACATTTTACAAACAATGAAGTAGGTATTAAGACATTGTATTTTCAGGTACTACAGAAGTTTATTTATTTACTTAGAAAAATTATTTGCCACCTATCCCAGGTAGGGGAGGTGGGGGTTGAACTTTAATTAATCAATCACCTCTAGTATGAAGCTCCCCCATTGGGTCCCCAAACCATCTTGCAGAGTCAGGGCCTAAGGCTTTTTCAAACATCAAGAGGGTGGGAGCTAATCTCAGTTCAGGGGGTAAGATGTTCCAGAGGACAGGAGCCACAGCAGAGAAGGCTCTTCTCTTGGATCCCATCAGCCAAAATTCCTTGACTGACAGGATCCACCATATGCCCCTCTGTCAGCACAGATGGGATGAGCCAATTGCATCAGGTGAGATGGTTCCTCAAGTAGCCTGGACCCATGCCACGCAGGGCTTTAAAGGTGATAACCAATTGTACCTGGAAGCAAACCAATGTGACTCCTGAAGCAGTGGTATAATATGGGCCACTCTAGAACTTCTCACGCCACTGCACTCTGTGTCAATTCCTTTTGAAGGTAGCCCCATGCAGACCACATTGCAATAGTCGAAACATGAAATGATTAGGGTTTGAGTACCTGCGTGCAGTGACCCTTAGTCCAGGAAAGGCCCCAACTAACACACAAAATGAAGTTATGCAAAGTGTCACCTAGCTGTGACTGCTACCTGCTCTTTGAGTTGCGGATTGGATCTGTCTTGGGAAGTGCTACCCCATCCAAAACTGTTGTAAGTCCCAGATCTTGAAGCTCCATGCATCCAAAGCCATGCAATCTTGCCAGGGTTTAGATGAAGCCTATTGCCCCACATCCAGGTCCCCACCGCCTCCAGTTTCCCACAGCCTCCAGGCACCCTGAGAATGCAGCCATAGCATCTCTTGGATCACCAGGGTGAAGATATAGAGCTGAGTATTGTCAGCATACTGATGATACCTCAACCCATAGTGACAGATGATCTCACTCAAGTATCTTCATGTAGATTTAAAGAGGAGTGCAGAGAATATTGAGCCCTGTGGCACACCACAAAATAGGAGCCAAGGGCTAGCTCTCTTGCTCCTTTTAACACCAATTGGGACTGGCCTTTGAGAAAGAAGCTGGACCAGCATAAGACTCTGCTGGTACAGGTGAAGATGATGGAGTAAGGTAAAAACAGAGCAAAAGAATTTGGAAAAAACAAGTTGCCTAACTCTGGTAGAGAGGAAAACCAAAAAGTAACACTGTACAAATGACACAAACATAACATACTGGAGATTGGTAGCTTGGATTTGTGACTTCAGCAACCGTCTCCCAGAATGGCAATACTGTATAAAAACCTTAACCTCTTTTCACATATAGCAGCTCAACAGATATTTGACTGTATGTGAGCTCTGAAGCTGAGCATTGGGATTGGAAGCAAACAATGTAAAGCTGTAGACTATGTGCAAAGTTATAAAAAATATTCTGGAACAAAGCAGTGTAAAACAACTTTCATTCTGTTGCCAAGAAAACTATTCGGACATGACCACAAATAGCTTGATGTAGAAGTTAAATTAGGTTCTTAGTCCATCCTCAGTGCACTGAGTATTTAGGTCTACTTTTGGTGCAACCTACCTCAAAGAGATGTGTCAGGGAAAAAGTTGGAGAAGAAGCTATACATTGCTAGCTTGAGCTCCCAAAGGGAAGGCAGGGTATAAATTGAACAAATAAAAGTATAAAATAGTCTCCAGGTTTAGAGTTTGACTCAAAGGAGATTTTATCTCCAGCATCTTATTTTAATGACTTAGATTCTTAGTGCTCTTTCTGAGGTAAAAATGATTTAATTGCACAATTTACATCTAATGTCATTGTCAAATTTCATGTTTTATATTTAAGACGAAGCATCAAATTAAATTGCAATAACTCTGTAGTATCAAACTGGGGGGGGGTATGCAAAATAGCTATACATAGTGTGTAGATACTACTTGAAGGTATTAGATTTATTTTCCAAGATAATCAGTACAACTTCAACTTTTATCTATATAAGAAATTAAGTTTGTCTTGGCTCTTAGTTACTATATAGGTGGATCTTTCTCCTTAATACTTTCCTTATGATTCAGATCTTCCAGCAGCCCACCCATTGCTGCTATGATCAAAACCATCCACTTTGCATCTAGGCATTCTTTTCTTTTACCTTTCACCTTTGCTAGCATTATAGACTTCTCAAGAAAGATAGAACTTCTCATAATGTGACAAATACAATGATCTAAGCCTGTTCATTTGTGCCTTTAATTGATTTGTTTGATAATTGATTTGTTTTCTTTTTTGGGCTGTCCATGATAATTTCTGGCATCTTCTCCAACACCAAAATTCAAAAGCATTAATAGTGTTCTGACCCAACCGGATTCCCAGAGAGCAAACACAGACAAAGGCAGCAGCCCCCACCTTTTAAGATTTAATCACAATTCTGTTCCTTTATAGATAAAAGGCTGCTTTCCAACAATTAGCTCCGACAAGAAAGAGCCTTGCCAAGTTGTTTGTCAAGGCTGCCCAAAACCCAGAGATAAGAACTAATTTACAGAATTCTCCAAACACAACTAAGATGTCCACCAGTTGAGTTTCAGAGCTTCTTTGCTTTCTGCTTTTATCCTCTTGAGGGAGGGGCCATTACCTTGCAGTCTTACTCCCAAGTCACCTGTGCTGCTGTAATTGTTCTTTCCTCTGAGTAATCCTTCGTGCACATGCACTTGGCACAGGCTCCTCTGGAACCTCCTCATCATTGCTGCCAGCCCCCACAATCTCTGAAGGCAGCATCCACTCCCTGATGGTCCTGGCCCCTCATCTCCTCAGCCGTCCGCACCTGCTGCTGGCTAACCACAACAAATAGTCTTTTTTTTTCCTGTTTCTTCAAAGTTCAACTTTCACTTCAAAGATCAGCAGTTCATTTCATGCCATTGTCATACCCATGTGTTTTGGATTAGTGTAACATGATCTTTGGATCCAGAGCCACACTATTCTATTGCATTAAATTAGACATTGCATTGAATTTAGGCATCACCAGCCTGTTCTCAAATTATCTACTACTTTATAATAATACAAGTGTAATACTGGCTATTCCTATTAATGTATTTTTCATGAATTTATTACACTACTCTTCACAGTAATTAGAACCAGAACTTCCATTGGTAAGGGATGCAGTTGTAAAGCATGATATATCAGATGGGCATCAAACTTGCATTGTCACGTTGCCATCACGTGATGGTTCATGACATTTTTTCCCTTCGCGAGCTGGGGTGGGTGTGGACTGCGTGTGATGCATCCGGCTCGCAGGCCACCAGTTTGACAGCCTTGACATAACGTGTTCATGCAGCTTAGCAATGGAAATTCTGGTACTTAACAATTGCTGTCTTTAAGTAAATCCTACAACATTGTTAAGTGTCAGGTCACATTATATTGATGCTGAATGAGTGGTCCTTTTACCCAGCTGGCATTTATGACATTACAATTTCTGGGCTCATGTGTCACCATTTACAGATTCCTATCAGCTTCCTCATCGATTTTGCTTATAGGAAGCCAGCAAAAAAGATTACAAATGTTGATCACATGATGCCAGAATGCTACGAGCTTGTAAATGCAAGCTGGATATAAATACCATTCATTAAGCATCTTCTTAATTTGAATAGACACTGAATGAATAGTTGTTAGGCAAGGACCATCTGTGCACAGAAAATACTGCAACAATTGTGGAAATCGCTACTTCAGTAACTGTTAACAATACATCAATAATTGCTTGGTCCAGCTATTTTATTGCATATACACTAGTTAAAGGATATACTTATTTGGATGTGTAGAAAAAAGTGACTGCCATTGGAAGGTGACTGCTATAGGAAAATGTGAAATTAATGCAGTTAGTTTGTTGAGGACACCTATCTAGTAAAGAGTCTTTGTACTGTCAGATTCTAGAGCAGGGGTTGCCAACCTTCTGGACCTCAGGGATCACCAAACTCATAATTTTAAATCCCAGGGACCACTAACCGGTTCTGTGAGTGTGGCTTGGTGGTCATGTGGCTTGTATGTAAATATAAATATTTATATAAATATTGAATTTTTTATAAAAAAAGAGCACCTTTTACCCAAAATCAGGCAAAGCAGGCAGGCAGATTGAGTTGCTCACAGAATCACAGATTCATTCAGAGATCTATCTATCTGCCATTGGCTAGCTCAGTCTGTCACATAAAATTTGCTTGCAAGCAAACTCACAAAATTAACTCACAACACACCATGTATGTAAATATTGATTTTTTTTTAATAAAAAAGAGCAACTTTTACCCAAAATCAGGCAAAGCAAGCAGACAGATTGAGTTGCTTACAGAATCATTCAATGATCTATCTATCTGCCATCGGCTACCTGAGTCTGTTACATAAAATTTGCTTGCCATGAGTCTGCACTGAATAACAGAACTTTCAGTCCTAAAGGAGGTTCGGCTGTGCTTAAAAGCAGAGCCGAAGATCTAAAGACTAGCTAGAAAGCAAGAAATCCAACCATTTCCTGCTTCCTAGCTAATCTAAATCTCCCGGCAAAGCAGAACAGATAATTTTCAGAAAAAGGAAAAATAGCAATTTAGCAGGCAAGTTTGCCGGGTAAGGAGTGAGTGGGCAGGGAGTGTGCCCACGGGTCACGTGGGCAACGCAGCCTTGTGTATCATTGCTTTTTGGGGGGGGGTTATTCTGGGGGTGAGATTTCTCTGCGGCCCACCAAAATTTTCTCACGACCCACCAGTGGGCCATGGTCCACTGGTTGGCGACTACTGTTCTAGAGAAGCTTGAGAAATCCCAATATCATTACATGATACTACTGATGAGCAGGTTGATGGTTAATAAGTGAAGATATAATGTATGCAAAGTAACTGTTCATCTGAATACAAGTTGAAAAATATGGCTTTCGCTCATGCTAGAATAGATTGGACTCCTTTGAAAAGAAAGGCACATTTTGGGGAGATTTCTTCTGATCCTGACTTCAGTGCTAGATATCCAAGTTAATAGCAACTCAGCATGTTGACTTTTTAGTTGTATATTATTTATAAACAGGATATCACAGTTCATCCTCAATTAGCCTGCTTACTATTAGGTTCATTTGTTGCGGTTTTCTTGTCACTTCCAAATTTGCTTGGACAAGAGACAGGATGTTGTTTGTTGCTTTGTCTGAATATTGGAATTTCCTACTTAGGGACATTTGCCTAGTGTTTCCTTGTTTGGCCTCCCACTTTAGTATTAAAAATTCCTGTTTAATTCTTTGCTTTTGAAAAGCCAACTTTGTTGATTTCCTCCCACAATTATATGCAATCTTCCTGGCATTTACTCCCCCTTCTCATTTTTCCTGATTTTTTTTAAATTTCATTCTGTTTTATTAACATTTTGTAAATATATTTTTATGTTAATTTATATTACTTTTTTTAACTTAATCTTAGCTTTCTAACTTGTCTTGGACTACATGATGAAAAGTATGATATAAATAGAAGGCAGTTATAAATAAAAGGCAAAATTACATTGTGTTTTCCTAAGCTGTTTGCCCCTGCAGTGAACATGATAATTCTGGTACTGACATTTCCTTTTTCTACCTTTGAGTTTCACCTTTTATTCTGATGAGCCATATTCAACAGCCTATGAAATAGTTTGAAATATACAGGTAATCCTTGACTTATGACCACAATTGAGCCCAAAATTTCTGTTGCTCGGTGAGACATTTGTTAAGTGAGTTTTCCTCATGTTATGACTTTGCTTGCCGCATTTGTTAAGTGAATCACTGCAGTTGTTAAATTAGTAACATGGTTGTTAAGTGAATCTGGCTTCCCCATTGACTTTGCTTGTCAGAAGATTGCAAAATACGGTCACATGACCCAGGGACACTGCAAGTGTCATAGCAAGTTGCCAAGCATCTGAATGTAAATCATGTGATCATGGGGATGCTTCAGTGGTCATAAGTGTGAAAAATGGCCATAAGTCCCCTTTTTCAGCACCGTTGTAACTTTGAACCATCACTAAATCAACTGTTGTAAGTCAAGGACTATCTGTACAACAGTGCTGAAAAGGATTATGCCTCTCTGTTCTTCAGAGACTATGTATATAATGTAATGGAAAAAATTAAGTGATAAAGGAAACGTTATTGCTCATAAGCAGTGCACCTCAGCTCCAAGTACTGATGACAAGTCACCAGGCCCTGGGGTGCCAAAACCCCAAAGCCATTCAACACCATCCAGACCCTACAATCTCCAGGAATTTGGTCATCAAGGCAAGAACATTGCCCACCCAGCCAGGGGTAGACATCTGTAGCTGGATATCTTCAGCATACTGATGATATTGTACCTTGTCTTATCTTGTCTTAGATGACCTCACTCAGCAGTTTCATATAGGTCACTGCAAATGCCTAGGACTCAACTTCTCCTTGCCCACCAAAACAAACTGGCCACAGCAAAAATCCCGCTCCACGTCCCTAAAGTCAGTCCAGAAGGATACCATGGCCGGGGTCACTGAGAGATCTAGGAGTGTCAGGATAGGTAGGTACATCACTTCCATTCCAAGTGTTCCATTATGATCATTTTGGCTCAGTGCTAAACCTTAGCCTGAACCAGGCTGAAAAGAGTCAAGATAACCCTCTTCACCCAGGATACCCTGAAGCTGCATATGACAACCACCCCTTAATAACCTTCTGCAAAGATGGAAAGTTGGAGATGGGACAAAAGTTGTATAGTGTGGCGTGGCTAGGATGGACTTTTGAGAAGTTGTTAGTACCCTCATAATGAGATGAGATGTACCAGCATAAGTTGAAAGTAAAAATATGTTACTATCATTGCACTGGAAAATATGTTTATAGGATGATTTGAGAAACATTTCACTTTTTGAAAACATTGTGTAAATTATTTATAGCATTTCTAAGTCATTTTCCTGAAGCAGACTGTAATGGAATTATTTCTCAATGACTAAGGGAAAGGTTAATATTTACAAAGTACATAGCTGATGGTATTCTAAAAGCTTTTACTGAGTATGTTCTGTAAGAGAAGAAAAATCATTATGTTTAATTTTGCACTGCATTTTCTGACTGTTCTTCCTTGAAGAAAACTGCAGTGATAATTTTCTTGACATTTTCCCATCAACAGTAAAGAGGTCATGTTTTGTCTTCAAGCTCTTTATTCAAGAGATGAAGCACATTATATTTGAACTTGACCCCCCCACCCAGAAACTTTGGCCTTCTGCTTTGCAATTTTTATTTTATATCTTGAAGATGTATTAAGCTATTCGGATACTGTTGGATCCAAGTAATATCAAACAAAACTTTTCTTTCTATCATGCCAGTAAATACCAAGGGCATCCATTGCAAGTCAACATTTTATTAAAATGCAAAACAGTATTATGACTTAAACTCTGACCCTTATCTGTCAAAGCATGTCAGTACCCCCCCCCCTCAAAAAAAAAAAAAAGATAAGAGTTCACAGCACAACATATATTTTATGGTTTGTCATTTTTTGTCCCAACACATATTCATAGCATTTGTATATGCAAATACATGGAACTATAATCTCCCAGTCATATAACTGGGTCCGGGAAAATAAAAGGGGTCGCGGAATAAGAGGGGGGGAGCAGCGCCCTGGGCCCGGGGCAAAGGGGGGGGCCCGGCCGCCCCCCGCGCGTCGCCGCCGCCGTCTGGGGGGGGCCCTTCGCGCGCCCGAGGGCAGGCGGAAGTGCCGGGGGGAGAGGGGCGCCCCCCTCCTGGGCCTGGCGGGGGCTGGAGGCAGACACCTGGGAGGGAGGCACCGAGGTGGGGGGGGGGGCCTGGGGGGGGGCGGCCGCGGAACCCCTGCGCGGCAGGTGGGTTACTGGATACAAATATACATTCCCTCAGCTTGGGAGCAGTAGAATGTTTGGAAGAAAAGTTTCTCTCTCTCTCTCTCTCTCTCTCTCTCTCTCTCTCTCTCTCTCCTTCTCCCTCTCTCCTTCTCCCTCTCTCTCTCTCCCTCTCTCTCAAAACTGAAAAAGTTATTTTTTGATAATCTTTCCATCCAGTCCCCAGCTGTCATCCTTTTAAAGTGCCTATTTTTAATGACAATGTCAATAAGCATGATACTGAAAACAAATTTAAAAAATCAGTAAAGCTATTCAGATAAGCCTTTAAAACTTCTATTTTTCTTTAAAAATGCAGGTGTTTCCTTATCTTATGAATGAGTGGCTGCTTGACTTCAAAAGAAACTTTGGAATGGTGTTACATTTGCTTTGCATATTTCTTTAAGTTTAGGAAAGGTGACTTGGTGTAGATTTCTATAAAGCCAGGAAATAGCCACCCACTTCCTCTCTTCTGCCCTTTGACTGAAAAATGAAGTTGTGGTTATTCATCGTAAGTCATATCGCAGGTCAGATGCTATTGAAGGACCAAGATAAGCTAACTTAAAGACCTATGAGTTGCTTTTTAGAGTGGCATAGTAGGCTCTTAAAGGGCTAGTAAAAGTATTGTAGACAATTGTGTTATAGCACCACACAAATCTTCCTTTAAACTATTTCCTTCAGCTCTGCACAAAGATGGAATTTCTTCTTGCCTTAGGTGAGCAAAAGGATAGAAATTTTCAAATTTAGATGCCTCGAATGTATTACTTATTGTCTTTAAAGTGTTTGAATGAGGTAAGATACCAGTACATATCAGAAATAAATAATTTCACAGAGATTATGGCTGTAATTGCATTTGTTGTCATGCTTAATTTAATCATGGTTTATTTAGCTCAGCTTGGGGAGTGGGGTTCATAATACATTGTACCATAAACTGTCATCCTTTTAAAGTGCCTATTTTTAATGACAATGTCAATAAGCATGCTATATAATATAATTAATATTTTATACATAGAATTAAAATTTAAACTCTGAAACCCAAATTTTGGATATGGCATGTTTTCTATATAAGCTTAGAGTCTAAGAATAGTTTCTAGTTAGAATTAAGTTCTTCACTTTTACTTTAAAAGTAATTTTATAGTTATTCTATAATTGAGGCATATTCCCAATATTTTATTCTGGAGTTGTTATTAAACACTTTTTAAAAGGATAAAAAATAATACAAGCTAATATTAAATTAGAGAAATAAAAGAAAAACGTGGAAGAGAAAGCTAAAAAAAAAGTAAAAAAAAATTAGAAATGAATGAAAAAAGATACAAGGAGGTAGCTTCTAATCTTTATAGCAGTTGTTAATCCAATTTTAAGTTTACATCTTAATCTATGGTAACAACGTAACTCTTTTTTCTATATCTTGCCTAATCATCAAAATGATAGATCACAAGTTCATTTTTTCCCTGTTTCGTGAAAAAAAGGCAACAAGAGGTTTCAGTCAGCATGCATAACCACTTCCATAGTATTACCAGAAAATCATGAAAACTATGTGATGCTAATAGTTTTGCACATGCTAAGGAAACTGGTATAATAAACCTGTTTAAAGGTGGCAATTGTTACATGTGTTGCCATGTAACATGCAATTTATTTCTTCCACACTCTCCCAGTAAATGTGAGATAAATTAGGGATTTGGGCCTTGTATATTTCAGAAATTTTTCAGACGTGCTTCCCAAGAGAACACAATCTCCATAAGAACCTCAGGCTTCTTTTCTAGGCTTCTTTAGAGTCTGGAATTGAGGTTTTAAGGAGTCTTTTCATTAGCTAATGTGATTTTTAAATCTATGGCACTTTTAATTTCATGAATATATGGCAGGTCTTGCACTTCTGCCTGGTTCAAAATGATTTTTTTTTTTTTCAGAATCATGTTTTGAAGCAGGAACAGCTCTAATGACTACTCTCAGGGGGTAGTACTTAACCAAATGCATTTTTGGTTTGTTGAACATCTCTTACAGAATAATTAACCTACCCTTGGGATGATGCCTACATTATGTTTGCGTGTTTATCATGTATCCAGCTCACAGTAACAATGTATGTGTATACATATTGAAAATACGAAATAAGAAATATATTATTATTTTAACCGAGTGACTGAAGTGATACAATGACGTACGATACATGCTCATCAGTAATTTGGTTAGAAATTGTTCACATTTACTCCATATTATTACATGAAGGGAATAGAGTAATATCTATCACTATACGGTAGTTACAGAAATTTTCAGAAGGCATAAAGTTGTTCTTTCACATGATTTACAAACATAAAATATATCAACATTAAAATGTTGAATATTATTTGTATGGAATTTGTTAAAGGGGCACTGGGATAGGGAACTTAAAGGACTTAAGGACTGGTTTTTAAATTTAATTTTGTAGCATGCATTATCAAGCAGATAATTGCTATTCATTATCTTGCTGATATTAATGAGCAGAAACTTCGGAAAAGGGCACTAAGGAAGTATGAGATGGATAAGGCAATTTTGAATTCAGCAGATTGAGTTATTCTGTTGCTCCAGATAATTCCAATTTTATTTTCATTTCTTGATGATATGCTAGATTCATCAACGCTTGACTCCTATAACAGATAAACACCAGTAATATTTTTGTTGCTGTTACTCAGAATTTCATGGTTTGTGCAGGACATTTCCTGATTCTCCCATATGGGTATACTCTGCAGGATATATTGATGATTGGTCAGTGCAAGATTACAGTTTTATACTGTTGGCCTGGCATGTAAAATCGTATGATTATCTCAACTTGGAATTGTTGTAACAACTAGTCTAAATAGAAATATATGATCATACATACATGTATGTATGCAAGGTGGATGGATTGATTCAGTTACAGTGGCAATAAGTGCATTGTTAAAAATCCTGACAGATCATCAAGGAGAAAAATTGATATAGTGATTAAGCATTGATAGTGACTGGATCTATACATGCATGTAAAACATTCCTTAAAACATAAAACATTCCTTAAAACTTTAAAGACTAGCTGCCATTGAAAGATCAAATAAATAATTTTCTTTTTAAATGTTAACTTTGGAACTTTGGAAAAATATTTTCCCCAAGTAGCCTAGGATTCGGCATTCCTGTCGCAAAATAAATTTTATATTGTTGAAGATTCTTTTCCTAAGCTCATGTTGAATTTAATGATTTTGGGGACTAATTTCACAAGGAGACAATTGAAAACAAAATATTTGTCAGATACCTTGGAGTTAAATACTGAAATCTGTTACACAGCTTATCATGTTTATCTAGAATTTCTTAATTTGGTCAGTGTGTTCTTTATTCATTCAATTTTTCAACATTTCTGATAAGAGTATATTCGTTGGGACTGTTCAGGAACCCTAATATTTACAGGTACAGTGCTATTTTATAATTTGGCATTCTAAGTTGTGATTTTTTTTCCCAGCAGAACTGTTTTAATATTAGGAACATTTTAGAAGTATCAAGAATATGGCAAGATGTTAGAACTGCCTGTATAAGTGACTGCCCATAAATTTCACACTGGTCTTTAATTTTTTTTCTCAGTTTGATTTGGGAAATTATACAGTGATCTCTGGTTTGTTCTTCAAAGAGGTTTTCTAAACCACAAGTTAGGAGATCCAAGAAGCTATAGTTAGCAAATGTTGAGCAAGCCTTACAACTAAATGCAGAAAATAGATACTTAAAAAAAATGACGACAAAGCTATGATAAAGCTAACAGCCATTTCTTAATTTGTCATGAGCATATCCCAAAGCTAAATGGTAAAGGGATTTCACAATTATTTCAAGGAGAGAAAGATTACATTTCTAAATTTAAAACTACACTCAGAAATAAAATATGTTGGATTCAAACACCCCCAATCCTGGAAGATTATACTGGCTAACGATAATAGAAATTGTAATCAAATACATCTGAAGCACTTCATTTTGGGGAAATTGATTTTTTTTTTTGAGATTATTTAGAATAAAAATGGAAAGCTAGTTTTGTTTGTTTTAAGCTATCTTGAGAATTTAAAAGCCATCACTCTGCTAAACAAATAATTCCCTCAACACTGATCAACTATTACAAAGTCTGCACTACTATTACTGTTAATCTTCTCATCACTCCTTGTCACCCATCCCCTTCCACTTGTGACTGTATGAATGTAACTTTGTCGCTTGTATCCTTACGATTTATAGACTGTTTCCTAGTCTGATTTGATTGCTTATTGTACCCTATGACTATTATTAAGTGTTGTACCTTACGATTCTTGACTCTTGATGAATCTATCTTTTCATTTATGTACACTGAGAGCATTTGCACCAAGACAAATTCCTTGTGTGTCCAACCACACTTGGCTAATAAAGAATTCTATTCTATTCTATTCTAAAAAAAATGGAAATATAAAAGTGATTTCCACATTAATGTTATTTGTTTGTTATTTTGCTTGTATACTATTGCTAAAAATCTCTTAGTAATTTATTAAATTAAAATCTAAAATTAAACCTTAGAAATACTTAAAATAGCAATTGAAACCAAAACCGGACAAGTAAAACTATTAATAAGCTAATCAACACTAAAAAATTTGTGCAGAATAAGTCTTTTAAGAGTGTTTTAAAAAGCCTATAGGGAATGCATTCGAAAAACTTAGTTCAGCAGCAGAGAAGTCCCAATTCTAAATCCCTGCTTTGTAACTTAGACTAGTCTTCTCAGATGATCTCCGTAAAGGTGAAGATTCATCATAAAGAAAGAAGCATGTTTTCTCAAATTGAATGGTGCAAGCCGAAGCTTTTTAAACTTTCAGATGGGTGGACTTCAATTCTAAGAATTCTGACTTGGCAATTCTAGGAATTGAAGCCCACACACCTGAAAGTTTCCAAAACACTGGTCTAATGATCAGCACTAGGTATTGGTCCATACATGAATTGGCAACCAGCTTTAAACACCAGTGATATTTCTCCCCACCCCCCACAAATCAACCTGTCAGGCTTTATACAACTGAGGTTTCCAGAGCAGGCACAAAAGCACTCCCTATAGAATCTCTAATAGTGGTCAACCCTAGAGTTATCATCACATATCTTTTGATGGACATGTTCCTGAAAGAGATTCCTTTGGCCTATCACATGAATTGATAAAACATGTTCTTGGATTTGCTTCAGTTGGAGAGCAACAGTGAAATTTGGGTTCAGAAGCAATCTCAACTACATCTATCCTTATAGAATGGATTTCCATTCAGAATAAGTCCATTTATGATGCCTCTGGAATTAGAATGTTTCATGATAAACAAGTCTGTCTAATGGTTCATATCCATTAGCTAGGAGTGAAGGTTGGATTCACAGATCATAAACAATTATGGCTGGTTTTACTCATGCATTTTAACATCAAGCATTGGTATAATTTTAAGCACAATTTGCAATAAACCAGTGTTTAAGAAGATGTGTTACCATAGCTACACTGAGCTGGGAAAGGCAGTTGAGAGATTTGTTGTGAATAAGGGAACTGAGAACCAAACAAGCAATAGGAAGAAAGATTTAAACAGAAACATTTAACCAAAGTTGGGCAATGCCACAAAGCTACAGCCCATCTAAACCACATCCAAAAGCTACTGTTTCTGCTAGAACAGTGCAACTTGAAAATCTGTTGTGACATTAGTCTGAATGCAGTTCCTAGA